>NW_005872075.1:28121-53588 GCF_000147115.1 Myotis lucifugus
TATATAGTAGGAGGCCTCTTCTAGCGCGGCTCGTCATGTGTGCGGGGGAGGGCGGGCGCCGAGTGGACGCCCACCACCCTCTGTGGGCAGGCATCTGCAGGAACCCTCTCCTCCCCAGGGCCAGGCTGTGAGCTCTGCCTTGCCGACTAGGTGTTGACCGAGACCAAACATCCGGGCCCAACCTGACCTGATGCGAGCAGCCAAGTCCGTAGGTGGCGCTGGTGGCGCTGGCACCGTAAGGGGGCGGGGGGGGGGGGGGACGGGACTCCACCCTCCTGGGAGCACACGGTCACACTCACCATCCTAAGGAGCTCAGGCTCCCTTATGGTCAGCTTGCCCAGTTTGCCCAGATCAAAGTCTGAGAGGGAGAGAGAGAGAGAGAGAGAGAGAGAGAGAGAGAGAGAGAGAGGGAGAGAGGAAGCGAGGGAGTGCAGCCCAACAGGAAGCCCAAGAGGTGCTCCTCGACTGCAAGGCCCCACTGGCCAGATCTGTGTGGAATTGCCTGAAGCTCGAGTTCTGTAGAGATTGTGACCGTGACACAAATTGCACCAGGCAGAGCTCAACCAGAGAAGCAGAGCCGGGAGGACAGATAGAGATGGATCACCAGGAGCGTCCGCATCTGGGGGCTGGCCAGGCAGGTCAGGTCTGGAGGGCAGGCAGCAGGGAGGGCAGGCTGGCGCTCTAGGCGGGGGAGGCTCCGTCCACGGCCCGCTTCCTTCTTCCCGGAGGCCCCGCTCTGCTCTGCAGGCCTCAGGACTGACCGGGCCACGCCCACCAGGATCACGGTGGCTCATCTCTTGCACTTAATGGAACTGACTGGATTCTCATCTCTGTGGTACCCACACGTTCACACCAGGTTAGTGCTGGATTGGATACCTGGGACTCGGTCTAGGCAGGCTGACTTATAAACGCTGACCACACAGACGCACTGAGAAGCCCCGCACTGAAGCCACCATGACTGAGAACCACCCCACTCCCTACCCCTCCACAGTAGCCATTCACACCCCGCGCACCCACAGGACACTTTGGGTAGGACTCACTGGCCCTGCCGCCGAGGCTGTGCAGTGAGGGCCAAGACACAGTGAGGGCCGGGATGCAGCGAGGGCCGGGAACAGTGCGCCTGCTTTCAGGGGCTGGCTGTCGGCACTTCTCAGCTGCGGTGCCGTGTACACTGTGGGCCGGCTGATCTTGCCTCGCGGGAGTCTGTCCTGCTTACTGTGTGGAATGTTAGCAGCATCCCTGGCTTCTCCCCACGAGAAACCAGCGGCGTCCCACTCCCCCAGCTGTGACAGCCCAAATGTCTCCAGATGTTGCCCCGTCCCCTCTGAGAGCCAGTGAGTGGAGGAAGAAAGTAGGGGACAGCCCTGGGTTTGACTCCACCTCTGTCTGTGTTACTTCTACTTCCTTACATTCTGTCCTATTCCTAAAGGGATCTGGATAGCTAAGTCTGCGAGTAATAGAGCTGCGATTCTGGGGAAGTCATTTTACTTTGGTGAGCCTCAGTGTTCACCTCTGCAAAATGGGGATCATGACGGGACTGGCCTTGTGGGGTCTTTAAGGGGATTCATTGGAGTAGAGCACACAGGGTACCTGGATCTCGGCGGTGACTCTAGAAATGTTAGTTCCTCCCAAAAGGGACACTGAGTCTCATGAATGAGAACCTTCTAGATCACTCCCTCCGCCACGCGTGCCCTCCCCATCTCCCCCCCCCCCCCCCCGTAAGGCTCCTAAAATGGTGGCCTGGGAAGGGTCTGAACTGTCACCAGTCCATTTCTGGATGAGACCAGCCCAGCACCTGCCTGAAGTCCCTGCCTGGGGGCCTGGGATGGTCCTTAATTAAGGTGTGTGGCTTACCCAGGCGCCCTGGATACGAACAGCCCAGGTGTCCTTCCTGCTTCCTGCTGCCAAGTCTGGAGAGAAGAGCTGGGGTGCCGAGGGGTCAGGACACCCCCGCTCCGCCCCAGGCCTCTTCTGTGGCTGCTGGAGCCCAGGCACCCTCAGCGGGTGGCGGAGCAGAGCTGAGCGCCGAGCAGAGATTTATGACCGCTCACCCCGCGCTGCCCAGGTCGGGCCTTGCCAGGAGGGTTATTAATGGGCTTTCATCGAGCACTTTAGGGCAGGCTCTGCCTGTCCTGGTTCACAGCCGGATATGGGGGGGCGCGTGGCGGAGGGGTGATCTAGGTGCTGCCCTCCAGGCTCCACTGGGATCAGCACCCACAGTCTTCCTTCCCCCGTCTCAGCTGCCTCAGCCTCTGTGCTGATGCCCTGGGAGGGGAACGTGCAGTTTGTAGCCTCATCATTCAGAATGGGGACCACTGCCTCGGGCCTCGGGGTCGGGGGGTGGGGGTGGGAGCTGAGAATACCGGCCCTGGAACAACCCTGGACATTGCTGTGTGCCAGATGGATGAGCGGGGGGAGCCACTGCATCTCCCAGAACCCCAGTTTCCTCATCTGTGAAATGGGGCGGTAGGAGCCACCCCAGGGGAGGGTCATGGGAATTCACTGAGACCCGGCCTGCTAGGGGCTTCCCCTCCTCCCCCTGCCCAGCTCAGGGCCTCGCCTTGGGTCCCGCCCTCCTCCCCGTGTGGGGCTGTGAGCTGCGGGGGGCATCGTCCCCAAGCATTGAAGCTGGGACACATTCACCCTGGTGGGTGGTGGCTTCCGAGGCTCCCGCCCCATCGGAGGGACATCGCCTTCCCAGCCAGGGAGAGCGCGAGGGGGCCTCCAGAGCCATCCACACCTGACACCAGGGAGGGGCTGAGGAAGGACGGTTCTCAGCGCTGCGTGGCTCGGGGTTTGTAGGCTGTTAATCATTTATGGAGAACGGAGCACATCCAGCCGCCTCTTCCCACCAGCGGCGGAACGGCTGTCTCAGCAGCTCCGGGGGCTGGTTAAAAATGCAGATGCTGCGCCCGCCCCACGCCCCCGGGTCAGAGCTGCTCCTGCAGCCAGGAGGGTGGAGCCGGGGGTGGAGAGCCCCTTGCATCCCTTGCACGTGCTGTCCTGCTGGGGTGGCAGAGGCCACACCGGAGCTCTGGGCATCCGCTTCCTGCAGTTTCAGTTTAGGAAGTTGGCCTGGGCGACCCCAGAAGTCCCTTCCAGCCCCGACACCCTGTGCTTTCGGGGGAGGAGCTCAGCGATGGAGGAATGGCCCCTCAGCTCTGCCCTCGGGCGGCCGAGCTCCTGGTGGCACCATATGGCCATCCTAGTCACCAGCCTGTGACATCCAGGCCAGACGGGAGGTAGACTTTGGGGACCCCTTTCCTACCCCTTGCATTGCGGACCCGCCTGCCTCTCCTGGGCCGTGTCTTCACTCAGCACACCAGGGCTGGGCACCCACTCCGGGATGTGACAGGCACCGTTGTGACAGGAAGGAGACAGGCCCAGGGACGGAGAGGGCTTGGCAGGGTCTCAGACCGTGTGATGGACAGCGTGCTGGGCTGCGATGCCTCCCCGCGTATGCCGCCAGCAGGGCCAGCTCTGGATTCTCCACCAAACCTGCGCTTCACTTTGAGGCCAGTGCCCCCACCCGACCCCCAGCTGAGCCTGGTGGAGACCCTCCACCCCCAGCCAGTTCCAGGTTCTGATTTGGAACCTGGGATCCACTCTGGGCCTGAGCTGCCCGCCTGGTGGGCCCTGTGTTAGCTGGAAAGGCTCTCGCTCGCTCTGCGAAGCTGAGCGCTCCCACGCCCTCCCTGGCGGCCTAACACCATCCCGGCCCCTGCAGGCCCCGGGGACAGGAGCACCGTGGAGCCGTGTAAAAGCCCTGTAATTGCACTGCTGGTTTCCAGGGCCACTCTGGGCTCCCAAGTTAAAGAACACTCACCAGGCCCGAGGCCCGGAAGTGGCTCTGATGCCAGCAGTCCCTGGCGCTTGTGCGGGGGCAGCAGAGGGAGGAGGGTGTTTCCCCGCAGGATTCCCAGGGTCCCTGGGGACCTGGACCAGGAGGGCGCCCTCTGGGATGCAGGGGAGAGAGTTGTAGGGATGGAAGTGTAAGGAAAGAGAATTTGGCAGAAGTTCTTGGGGACTCTGGGTGTTCTTAGTGCCTTCAAAACATAGGTAGTGAGCACCTGCTCTGTGTCCCCTGCCGGATGGTGGGGATCCAGCCCTGAGCAAAACAGACCAGTCCTTTCTCGCCCCCAAAGAGCTCGCTCTGCTGGGAGACACACAAGAAGCACTTGTGCAAATGCGTATGTTTAACAGCCTCAGGGGGGGACTTGGGGAGCAGGGGATGGAGAAGGATATGGAGAGAAGAGGAGGTATTCAATAATCATCTTGGAGAGAAAGAGAAATTTCTAGAAAGGCATGCTAGGATAACTGGGCCGTGCTGCGGGTGGTTTGTGGTTTGTGGTCTTGCATTTAAAGGAGCACCCGCCTCATGGTGTGGTTTGCTTTGTTGGGTGGCTACGATGGGCTGGCTTAGGGCTCGGCAGTCGTAAGGGTATAAACCAGACACAGTGCTGCCCGCAGGCAGCTTACACTCTGCAGGGAGTAAGTCCAGGTTACAGACAACCAATCAGAGGGCGTGAGGCGTGCAGGCAGGAGGCTCAGGAGGCTGAGGGGCTCGGGGAGAGCTGGGTGGAGTGGAAGGACCGGGGAAGACTGAGCTGGGTTGGAATCCAGTGAGCTGGATGCGCTAAGGCAAGTCACAAAACCTCTCTGAAACTCCTGTTTTGTGAATTATGAGGACAATCCTGCGAGCGGATAAGGCGGGAACAGTGACTGGATGAGGAAGCAGCCGCTCTCATGTGGCGCAGGGATTTGGTGAGCAGCTGTCCTGGCTGGTCACTCTGTTGAGCGGCGGGCGGTTGACAGATCACCGCCCATGGGCCTGCCGACGGTCTCTGTACAGTCCAGCAGCTAAGAATGATGTCACATTTCCAAATTGTTGGAGAAAATCAAAAGAAGAAGATTTCATGACACGTGAACATTATATAAAGTGCACATTTTGTTGTCCATAAACTAAGGTTTATTAAACACGGCCACGCTTGTTTGTTCATGTGTTGTCTGTGGCTGTTTCGCTCCTCACCTGCAGAGCTGAGCAGTTGGCTTGTGACGGCAACCAGCGTAAACTGCGTACTGCGTGGACCTCTACAAAAAACGTGCCCGTTTCCGGCTCAGAGGACGGAGGGGGAGGCTGAGCTGGGCCTCCGGAAAGACTTGCCTGGGTCTGGCCTTGAGTGCCAAGTAGGATTTCCCGGGTGACTTTAGGTGAGGAGTTGGGGGGAAGGATTGAGGGGTTCTACTGCAGACAGGTGAACCCCATGAGCAGAGACAGAGCTTAAGGGGAAGAGTGGCTTTTATTGTGGAGCGATTTCTCTTCTTCCTGCAGAAGCAGGACGGAGGTGGGGGTCGGGAAGGGGCAACAGGAATTCTCTGCAGACAAGGGCTGCATGTTTGGAGGTGGGTGGCTCGGGTCCCTGAGCTCTTTTCCAGGGAAGCGAGCTGCAGTGCCTTCTTTCTAAGACCCTTGGAGAGAGAATGAGAGCCAGAGAAATGTTCCAGGAAAAAGGCCTGAGTCCTCGTGGAACAGGCCCTCTGCTAGGCAGCACCCTCCCCCTTTTTCCCGGCCGTGACAGCATGACCCGACCTTTCTCCGCTGTCCTCCAGACCCCGAGCCACCCATGTGCCCCCTCAGAGAGGACCCCAGCCTCAAGCTCAAGGAGACTGAGCTGCCTGCTGCAAGTCCCTCGCCCTTCCTCCTCCCTCTCAACCTTTCTGAGCTTCCCAGGAAGCCGGCTCCTCCACAGCGAGGCTACGCCTTGCGCCCCGGCTTTGATCTCATCCCTTCTTGGCGCCCCCAGGCTCGGGCCCTGCTGATGATCCAGCCCTCTTGCTCTCAGTCTGTGTCCACTGGCACTTTCCCTCCCTCCTCTTGTTGGGAAGGCGACTAATATTTAATGAGTTCCTCTTCCGTGCCAGCAGCCCGCGAGGTGATTGTGTATGCTGTTTCATTGGATTCCGACGAAGGCCCCGAGGTAATGGGATTAGTCAGGACTTTCCGTTGCCGGGGAAAGAACCCAACTCAGACGAGCTCGGAGGCCATGGATTGGCTCGTATCATTGGGAAGTTCAAGGGTGAATTTCAGGCAGGGCCACATGCCTGTTCTTGCATAATGTCCGACGACAATTTCTCTCCAGTTCTTGGTTCTGGTTTCTGCTGCGTTGGTTCACGCTCAGGCAAAGGTGGCCACCAGCAGCTCTCACCGTATCCTGCCTTTGCAGCAGTTCCCCAGGGAAGCCTCCTTCAGCAGAAGCCAGGGGCTGACTGGGTCACATGGCCCTTCCTGAACCAAGCACCGTGGCCAGGCCCGGGCTCCCTGTACACTTGTGGTGAGGCAGCCGCAGCCCATGTAAACTGCATGGACTAGGAGTGAGAGTGATGGAGTTTCCTCAAAGGAAAATCACGGTGTTGACACCAGAAGATAGGAGGATGGATTATGGGCTGGCCAAAATGACAGGTGTCCCTTAGAGAGAGACTTACAGCCCCCATAGTCCCATCGTACAGACGAGGACACTGAGGAGAGAGAGGTTACACAGCTCAGACTCAGTAGAGATGCGAGTTCCGCCCAGGCTGGGCTCACTCCATAGTCTGCTTTGATTCCCAGGCTTGCCAAGGGCCCGTAGGAAACGAGCTTGGTCAGGGAGTAGAGGGAACGGGAGAGAATGAAGAGAAGGAAAAAATTGTCTTCTGGAATTACCAGGGAAGAAAGCCACTGGCCAGGGGACCTCGGTGGCCGGGCAGAGGCGCTGGGAACCAGGGTCCGTAAGGGAGACATCTGTGCTGGGGAGACCTGGCCTCACTGCTCTCGTCTCCAAAGCCTCGTCCCATCCGTCTCCACGCTCGGCAAGCGCCGTTGTATGTGAGCAACACAGCTGGGCTCCGGGCGTCGCTGTGACCACACACGAGCCCTGGCGTTTCACAGAATGACCTCGGGGGGCACGAGTCCTGTGAGTGAGTGAGTGAGTGAGTGAGTGAATGCATCCCTACTGGGCTGAGCTGGACAGATAGCACCCAGCCAGATATTCCAGTTCTGTGTCCACCTGGAACCTTGCAGGGGAGAGGGGTCCTTTGAGCAAGACCAGGAGAGGTAAGGGCGTTTGCCTGGAACAAGCATTTTCCTGCTGGTCTAGGGTGGGGCTGTTTTCTAGAAAATTTGGGGACACACACACACACACACACACACACACACACACACACACGTTCTCTCTAGAGCACTTTATATCGGGGCCTCCAGACTGTGATGTGGGAAGGTTCTGGTCAGGGCTCTGGCGCTGGGTGTTAGGGAGACCAGGGCACACCGGAAAGGAAAGAATTGAGGCCCCATATGTCACCACCCCGTGGTCCTGCTACTGGTTCTCCCCGGAGGCGGAGATGGTGACAGAACTGGCATCAGCCCCTCAGGAAAGGCAGGGGTTGAGTGTGAGGGCAGCAGCCCTGGAAATGCCGTGTGAGAGCCGTGCCTCCCGCCACGCCCCTCGGCCCCGCCAGCTCCTCTGCGCTTCCCAGCTGAGCCCCTGGAGGCCGCCAAGGAATGGGTGGGGCATTCCTAGGTACAGAACGTCTTGCACTTAGAACCTATGGCGACCTCAGAAGCGAATGCGTCCTCACCTGGGGAAATGTCCTGGAGTGGGATCATCCGATGCCTGTCATTGTCGCCCCCAATTCTGCCTTTCCGCGAAGGGTCCCAGTTGTGGCCAGTTGACTCCGTGCTGGACCAACCCCAGCTTCTTTCCAAGTTAGGGCTGGTCCAGGAAGTATCAGTGACGTCATGTGGTGCAAACAGCGTCGCGCCCCGTGCGCATGTGTGTGGGCTTGGCGTGTGTTGGCGTGGCGACGTGTACTGTTGTGCGTTCAGGCAACCCAACGGGTGAGTAAGCGAGTGGCTATATTTATCTCCGCCTCCCAGGCCCAGGAGCTCCCGCTGCGTGCCAGTGATGGGAAAAACAAGCGTACGGAGATGCCTCACATTATTGTGACAAGTAATTAGGGGATGTGAGATGTTCAGAAATTACTTTATTAGACAAATGCTGCTTATAAACCCCACGCAACAAACATGCTCGCGGAGCTGCTCCTGGTCCCGGGACTCTGATGCGAAGGAGTCCCAGCTCCCCTCGCCAGCGGGCTCCCGGCCCCTCCGCGGGGTGGGGTGTCTTTGCACGAGGTGAAGGTAGTGCCACGTGTGCAAGGGAGGGTCTGGATTTGAGTCTCTGCTCTGCCCCCTCTACCCCAATGAGCTGAGGCAGTCAGCTCACCCCCTTAGCGGGCGGTTTATCTGTCTGTAGGTGGGAGTTTGCTCTCTGCTTTGGGAAATGTCTCCAGCAGATACTTCCACTGCCGATAGGCGAGGAGGTGTTTCCGGTCGGAACGGAACATTGAGTGTGTACTATTGCTCGGCACTGGAACAGGCCAGGCCCAAGGGACAGAGCTGAATAAAATTCCTCCTCATTTTCACGTTCCCTAATGTATTCTTCTTCTTTTGATTCTTTACAAACCCTTTAAAATGTAACAACCGCCCTAGCCAGTTTGGCTCAGTGGATAGAGCGCCGGCCTGTGGACTGAGGGGTCACGGGTTCGATTCCGGTCAAGGGCACATGCCCAGGTTGTGGGCTCGATTCCCAGTAGGGGACATGCAGGAGGCAGCCTATCAATGATTCTCATCATTGATGTTTCTCTCTCTCTTTTCCTCTCCCTTCTGCTCTGAAATCAATAAAAATATATATTTTTAAAAAATGTAACAACCATTCTCAGCAGGGTGTCCCTAGAAAAGCTGGTGGCCGGCTGCATTTGGGCCGTAGTTCGCAGACCCCGGCAGAGAGGAAGGGGTACCAGGGAAGGCTTCGCTGGACCCGGTGGCCGAGTCTATGACGTTTTCACTGGGGACCGCGTGCTAGGGGAGGGGAGGCGGGGCCGTCTAGGCTGAGGAGGTGCAGCCCAGGTGACAGCAGGATGGTGGGAGGTGGGAGGTGGGAGGTGTGGAGGGACTGGCTTGTGGGGGCAGGTGGGGCAGTGAGGCGGAGTGAGGGTGTGGTGGATGGGAAGCCCTTATGAGCCATGAAAGGGAGTCGGGCACGTCCTGAGGGCCGGGGCTCCAGTGGAGGTTTCATTCTGCTGTGGATGCTGAACTGAAGGCTTTCCCTTTCTCCCCGGTCCCCTTCCCCTTGGGTGTCTCTGAGGGGCGTTGGGCACAGGGAGCCAGGTCTTTCCAGTGGAGTGTCATATCCTGGTTACAGTCTCCCATCTTCTCCTGGTCTTGGACAATGGAGATCTCTGCCTGGTGGAAGGCAGGGGAGAGGCGGGCCCCGCACCTTTCTCAGGGCTGCGGGTTCCGGGCTGCGCTCTCTCATCCCCGGCCCAGTCCCGCGGTCCAGGGAGGGGCACTGGAACTTGAGGACTCGAGCTCTCAGGCCCACTTTGGGGCTCCGGGGAGCTGGCTGGCCCTCCCTCCCTGCTCACCTCTGCTCCACATTCCTTCCGTCTAATGGTTTGCCACCTTGGCAGGAAGGGCGCTGCTGGGAGCTGGGGAGGCCCCTGTTCCAAGTCCTCGCTCCTGGCAGGAGGGCCCTGCGTTTGCTAATAGGTGTTAAATGGGAGCATCAAACTTTAATCAGCTCCTTAATGGAGCCGGGGGCCTGGGGGAGCGCTGGGCCCTGCATTACACTGCTGCCCAAGCCAAGCTGGACGCTGCCGGTGGGAAGGGGGGCTGGCGGCTGCCGTCCCAGCCAGAGCTTCTGGGAGGAGGGGTGCTGGCCAGTCACCAGCCCCTGTCACCCAGGGCAGCACAGCTCAGGCAGAAGTGTCACCCTGACTGCTCCTGGTGACCCACCCTCGGTGGCTTCCTCTTGGCGGGAAGCAAGACCGGAGCAGGTGTGGAAGGAGAGGACATTGGCATCAGAAGACCTGGCTCACTTCATGCCTGGGGTTCCAAAGGCGTGACCATGGGCCGGCCCGTGGCGTGGTCACAGCGGCCCTCGTGAGCCAGGCCTCCCTGGGCCCCTTTTGCAACCGGATGTTGCCGCTCCTCCCATTAAGGGACGGACTGCGCCTCTCCATCCCTGTTATACTGTGGGCCTGTTTGGCCAACAGAACGTGGTGGCAGTGTCGCTCGGGGGTCTGGAGTCTGTGCCTCAGGGACCTTGTAGCTCTTGCTTTTCCCTCTCTCGGAATGCTGCCCTGAGACCAGCGTGAACGGAAGCCAGTGTAGCCTGGTGGAGGGCGAGCACCCCTGTGAGGGACCAGGGTGCCCCCTCATGGCCAGCGCCAACCGCCAGACGGGCGAGCGAGGTGACCTTCCAGCTGCAGGTGACCTGTCAGCTGGCTGCGGCCTACGAGGGGCCCCAGGTACGATCCACAGAAGGACCCCCTGGTTCCAAACCCGGACGGTGAGGGGTAACAGTCATCATTGTTCCAAGGCGCTGTGTGTTCGGTGCTCTGTTACTTATTCAAAGAAACGGGAAATGCGTGGCTTCTCTGAGCCCTGGGCTGTCAGGTGGAGCACAGGACCAACGGGGATAAAGTGAGAGGTGAAGTGCATTGATGTGAAGCAAATAGTTATGAGAAACTGGAGTATCCGGGTGATTGCCCTGCCCGGCGAGGGGCCCTCCCTCCAATGCCTGTTTGCCCACCAGACTGTCTGCTTCGTGGCCGTCATGACCGCTGAGCGTCGTTGGCTGCTTAACCAATGCCAGGCTCCTTCTCAGCTCCTTCACAAACACTCTCCCTCTCCACCTGGTGATGCCCCCACTGCTCCCCTTTTACAGATGAGGAGTCAGAGGCCCAGGCGTGTTGACTAGAGCCCATGTCTGGTAAGTTCCAGAGCCACACTATTAGCCAGTCTCTGTGCCAGATCCCCGGCCTGCTGCACACAGTAGGCACCCCTGAAATATCTGTCGCCTTGAATCAGAGCAGAGCACACAGTAGGCACCCCTGAAATATCTGTCGCCTTGAATCAGAGCAGAGCACACAGTAGGCACCCCTGAAATATCTGTCGCCTTGAATCAGAGCAGAGCACACAGTAGGCACCCCTGAAATATCTGTCGCCTTGAATCAGAGCAGAGCACACAGTAGGCACCCCTGAAATATCTGTCGCCTTGAATCAAAGCAGATTGCTATTTCCAAGAAGGCCCAAGATCATCAATCCTTTGGAACCCGACTCTCTTTAAACACCACGTTCAGAATCTCAGTAACTGGGGAAGGAACGAAACAGGAGGGCGGATGGGTCCGCAAGGGGGGTTTTGCGCTGCCAGTTTTGTAGCCGGTGTGGTTTGCTGCCCCCTGACCCTCCCCTGCCCACGGCCCTTCCTCCAGTCTTGCCCTCGTGGGGAAGGGAGATGAAGGAGTGCCCACAGGAGCGGGCGGAGCAATGATCAGCGCTCTGCACGCTGCCGGAGCCAGGGAGGTGGAGGCCCGCCGAGCCCAGCTCCGCCCAGTTTCTGTCAGAGTCCCCTTCCAGTCTGTGAATTCAAATCCTGAATTACAAGCCGCCCGATGACAAGCTGACACTCTCGCTCCAAACATTCTCCTATAATTAGTAGGACCTAATGCAGTACAGGGAAGGGCTCCGTGTTACACACACACCGCCGTCCCGCCTTTCAAAACGCTAATGGATCATGCTTCTGCATAGGAAAGTGAGAGAGGCCGGGTAATTAAAACCGGCACCCGGCTCCCGGCTCCCTGACAGGTGATCCGGAGCCACTCACGATCCTGAGAGCAGCTCACACCACATCCCACTCTGCAGAGTTCGGTGCGAAACAACTTTGGAGAAAGTCTGTTTTCCTCCTGCCGCTTTCCAGGCGGGAACGCAGCGGGGGAGGCTCCCGACTCTGGTTGCTGCTGTGCCTCCTCCGCGCTGCCACTAGCAGGGACTCTGTCCTCTTCCTCGCGAGGTCTCCTTCCGTGATGGGGACACCGAGGCACGAGGACGTGACCGTGGTTCTGCCACGAGCCAGGCTTGAGCTCCTGTCTGTCTCAGAGCCTCGCCGTTAGGTTTGGACTCGTGTTCTTTTGCTGGACGCGGCGGCAGTGTGGTGTGTGTGCAGCCTGTGGGGCTGGGATGAGGAAAGCTGGGTGCTAGCCTTGGCTTTGCCATCAGTTAACTTCCCGAGCCTTTGTTTCATTGATTGGGTGGGGACAAAATTAGATCAGATAAGGAAGGTGAGAAGTCTTAATAGAACAGCATTCCCGTGAGGGAGACCTGTGGGCGGTGCGGGGTGGGAGTGTTCGAGTGGAGACAAGTGGAATCTGGCCGTGGACATCTCCGTGGCCCTGAGGTCTAGGAGGCCCCCGATCACGGCCCATTCCTCTCGACCCACCTCATCTTCTGGAAGCCGAGTGATGGGAGTGTGTGATGCCCATAGGAAAGCTCGTTGAGAATGGTGTGGGCAGCTGTCTGACTGGCTGGCCCCTGAATCTGACCTCACGTGGCGTGGACACCGTCCCGAATCAGTCCCACCCTCTCAGGGAGGGTTGGTCCGTGGCGAGCTTCCGTGGGACAGCTAAATGGTGTCCGGCGAGTGCTGTGGGGCCAGGAAACGGAGCTTCCCCATCTGGCTTCTCCTTATTCCCACGAACGCCATAGCTTCATCCCAATAACCGTCCTCGCGCAGCCTCGCTCCCTGCAGGGAGGCCAGCATGAATGCGCTGGTGCAGGGAGAAGTCCTCCCGGTGCTGCCTCCTCACGCTGGCATCAGTCGTTTCCTGTGGCTGCTGTAACAGAGGACCACAAGCCCGGGTGCTGGAAACACACATCATCGTCTTACAGCTCGGAGGCCAGAGGTCAGAGGTCAGAGATAGGTCTCCCGCGTCAAAGCCAAGGTGATGGCAAGGTTGGATCCCTTCTGGAAGCCCACGGAATCCTTTGGTCTGGCCCTGCCATGGCATTAGGGGGAGTTAATTAAGCGTTGGACCCAGTATGTCAGGCCCATGTTCAAGGTGATCATTTGGTACGGCCCACGAATGATGTCATCAATATCCAGATGGCCCTCGGCAGAACCAAGGTTCCCACCCAATCTAGAGTCTGCTGATGTCTCCGAGGAGGGCTGTGGCGATCACCGTGGGAGCCTGTGAAGTCTGGGTTTTCCAAATGATGACGATGAGGGTGGCAGTGACATAGTGAGATCTGCTCTTTTTGTGAGTCATCGTGCTTGGCAGGCCCTGTGCTGGGCTCCTTGTCTCCCGGGCCTAAGTTTCCTCATCTGCAGAATGAGAACAGCATCCATCCAGCAGGGAGGCGGTGTCACCTCAATGATTGAAGTGGATGAGGCGTCCAGGGCGGGCCTGGCACCTGGTGGATGCTGGGTCTACACCAGCTCCCGCCTGGCCTGCCCGTGCCCATGCTCCTTTGGGGAGCCGGGGTACCCCGAGGCAGGAGCTCACAGCCATCTCGCCGCTCTGGCTCGCTGGGATTGCTGGGGACGGCACCTACAGAAAACATTTCTCCGTGACCACAGGTCTGACAGGCTGCCCAGGAGACCATTATGCAGGCTCGGGCCAGGGCGAGGCTGCTGTGCGGTGCACCCAAGCCCTCCATTAGGTCTCGGACCAGCAGCCCGAGCCAAGAGCGGTGATTCTGGGCTATTTTTACCTCCCTCCAAGCGATGGAGCTGGATCTGTTCCTCTCCTAAGGGGAACATCTAGGCTGCACACGGCCCTCTCTCTGAGGCCCAGCCTACTTCCTGTCACTGAGTTCCTTTGGTCATCATTCCCAGCCTTCCCAGCCCTCCGGGGCTTTGCTAGAGCTACCTGGTCGTCAGGAGTGAGGCCAAGGGAGGTGTGATTCCTTGAGAGCTGGACCTCGGGCCTCTCCTGCTCAAGACGTCATTTGGTTCTTCTGGAATGCCCGGGCTGTCTCCGCTCACAGCCCTACATAGAAAAGTCGCAAGGGCTGGTGACCTCAGCAGTCTTCTCTGTTCTGCCACTAGTAGGGAAACTGAGGCAGAGTACGATGACATGAGCTTCGACTGTGATGGCAAGTCCCAAGCCTCCCGAAAGTTTCAACTCAGTGAAGAGAGTCAGGGCTTGACTGTTCAATACATTCTTTCCTGGCAGAAGCCGGGATCCTAGGGACTGGCGACAAGGACCCAACAGGCAGAGCTCAAGGTTCAGAATAGTTTTGCATCATTGACCTTAGGGTCAGAGAGCACACCCCAAACCAACTCCAGTCGGCCACTCTCTTGCTGTTCCGGAAGGCAAGTCAGTTCACTCATCGCAGCCCCAGTTTCCTTATCTGTGGCATATGTGTATCAGTCAGCGTAAGTCCACGCTGCAGTAACAAATAGCACCCAGATCTCAGTTGCTTAACACAGCAAAGATTTATTTCTTATTCACTTTCATGTCCATCTTGGGTCAATAGCTAGAGGGGATTTTAGAGGTGATCTGGCCCGACTCCCTTATTTACGGAGGAGGGGACTGGGGACCCCTCCAGATGGTTGCCGTGGCTCAGCTTGAGCTGTCTCGCTCCTTCCCTTTTTCTATTATATTCTAACCATCATGATTGCTTTTTTGGTTTTATTGGTGTCCCTTCCCTACCCCCTTCCTACCGCATCTCATCCTCACTTGGTCACACCAGCTCCTAGAAGCCCCGGGGGATCATCTCTCCTCCCCCAGGTGAGCTGTGGTGCCTACTGAAGGCCTGTCATAGGTCCTGTAGCTTTCAGGTTGTAGCAGACGCCATGGTGTTACAGTAGCCAGTTCACAATGGATCACAATGGACCTCCCTCTCTACCCGTCACCTCCAGGGCAGAAATTATGTTTGTGCTGCTTGCTACTTTGTACTTGGGGCTGGCGCTTGGCTGATGTTTAGAAAATGTTCATGGAGGCGAGGGAGGAAGGATGAGAGGGAGGAAGGGCGGGAAGGAGGAAGGAGCCCAGGAGTGGCTTCCAGACTTCTGTGCGGCCTGGGCCGTCCTCTTGCAGGGGGAGGGGCACCTTCGAGGGGCTGCCCCTGTTGGGTCTCCCCGGGGTCAGCGGGCAGGAAAGCCTCTCCTGGTCTCCCCAGCAGGCCCCGGAAGTGGGACCTGAGCGAGGGCGAGAGAGGGAAAGATTGAGGGGGAGAGTCAGAGGGTGTGCGGCTCCGAGACAGAGAATGTCACTTAAGAATGTCACTTACAGCCCCTGAAAGAATTAGCTGTAAAAACCACCGCCCGCTGTGCTGGGTGACGCAAGTCAGAGAAACGCGAGCGGTTAGTCACTGGTTCTGAGTGGGAGGTGGGGAGGGCGCAGGGAGGCAGAGGGGAGGCGGTGAAGGGCTGGGGGCAGTGGCAGCCTCCGTCACAAGCTCTGCCTCACCCGCCTCCCAGCCCTGTGCTGGCCAGAGTGAGAGACTCCTCTCTCTCTCCCTCCAGGTGGCACCTGCCCCCTTTGCCAACCAGGACTCAGTTCCAGGATTGGGGCGAGGAGCCCAGGGTCCCTAAGGGAGGGAGGAGGCTGGGAGGCCAGGGGTCATGGGAGTTTACAGGGCGGGCAGTCTGTGGCTCCCCGCATTCCTGCCCGCTTTGGTCCAGAGGGAAATGTTTACCTTGTTCAGGACTTTCAGGGGGAATTCACTCCCTTCTCCACCTGCCAAACACGTGTTCAGTGTCCACCGTGTGCAGCCCTGCCCTCATGGAGCTCACAGCTTAAGTCAGTGGTTCTCAACCTTCCTAATGCCGCGACCCTTTAATACGGTTCCTCATGTTGTGGTGACCCCCGACCATAAAATTATTTTTGTTGCTACTTCATAACTGTAATTTTGCTACTGTTATGAATCGTCATGTAAATATCTGATATGCAGGATGTATATTCATTGTTACAAATGGAACATAATTAAAGCATAGTGATTAATCACAAAAACAATATGTAATTATACATCTGTTTTCCGATTGTCTTAGGCGACCCCTGTGAAAGGGTCGTTCGACCCCCAAAGGGGTCGCGACCCACAGGTTGAGAACTGCTGGTTTAAGTCAAGAAGAGGGACAAGCAGTAGGCAGATAGGATGCTGAGTGATGGGAGAAGGTGGTGGTTTCCCATTCTGTCCACCCCAGAGGGAGGACCCCAGCAAGATGGCCACTTTTAACCAAGGGCTCTATGGTAAGAGTGGAAGGATCTTGTCCTCTATCTGTCGCCCTCTGTCGGCGGGAGGCTGAGTTGATGTGATTTCGTCTTGTTTTGTTTGCATCTACTTAAGTTTGTAATTTGGATATTCATAATTAGAGAATTTTTAAAAAATATGTCGTTTGTTGGATTCAATTATACTTAAGTTAAATCCAGAGTATAATCTCTCTTAATAGTTTTCCATAGCGTGTGAGTTCCAACGTTCTCAATCACTTCTTCCTGTTGGATCCCCAGTGTCTGGGGAATAGAGGCTTTTACTGAGTATTGTTCCAGTTCAGCTTGCCCCAGCCCGTGCTGTGCGGGGTGCTCATAGGTGTTCCCACCTGTTACATTGCTGTGATAGAATACACGTGGGAACCCTGGCCTACCTCCCTCTTGGGTATTCACGATCTGTGTTACCATTATTTATTTATTTACTTATTTTTATTGATTTCAGAGAGAAAGGGAGAGGGTGAGAGTGAGAGAGAAACATCAGTGAGGAGAATCATGGATCGGCTGCCTCCTGCACGCCCCCTACTGGGGATCGAGCCCACAACCTGGGCATGTGCCCTGACCAGGAATCGAAACGTGACCTCCTGGTTCCTAGGTCGATGCTCAGTCACGGAACCACACCGTCCGGGCAGCATCTCCAACTTTCTAAACACCTTCTTTAAGGTTCGATCTCTGACTTCAGGTGAACGGATGCAGCGATGCATCCAGAGGAGGGACCCTCGTGTGTGTGGAATTCCATGGAGAATCCTTTTGATGACCTCCTGTCCTTGGGCTGTCCCATTGTCATAAATATCCCAGACGTGGATTCCCAGGGTGTGACCCAGGTACTTCTCAAGAGGCGTTTGTGCTGCTGTTACGACCATCAGCATTAGCATCATTGCCGTCCTTACATTTGTAAAGATGCATCAAGGCTCTTAGTGGCCATTGTTCCCACCCCAATCCCAGCTGGCGTAGCACAGCCAGACTCTACGGGCTCATGAAGCTCACAAATCCAGAGGTGGCCCAGCCAGTGTGGCTCAGCGGTTGAGCGTCGACCTATGAACCAGGAGGTCATGGTTCAATTCCGGGTCAGGGCACATGCCTGGGTTTTGGGCTCCGTTCACAATGGGATGTGCAGGAGGTAGCCGGTCCATGATTCGCTCTCATCATTGATGTTTCTATCTCTCTCCCTCTCCCTTCCTCTCTGAAATCAATAAATATTTTTAAAAAAGTGTTCGGTGAAGAAGAAATGCCTGGATCTTTGGGAATCTCCCCGGCTCTCTCAGAGTGGGCGAAGCTGGGCACAGTCATAGTCCAACTTCTTAAGAAGCTGGGCCCGAGTAAATCATGGCACAAGATTAGGAAATAAGATGGCTCGAGAGAAGGGGAAGATCGTCAAAATATAACTCTTTAAAATATTTTTTCCCCACGTTACACAAGCAGTCCAAACTAATTACGGGTAAATATAGAAAATAGATATGAGCCAAAAGCAGGAAAGGCTTTTTGAAACTTTAGGGCTCAGAAATAACCACTCAGTTTTCTGTTTATCCTTTCAGTCCCTTTGCTCTGCTTATAGATACATTTCGGATACATTTACACACCCTGCAAAACAGGATCGTCTGTGTAGACTGTCTTGTAATCTGCTTTTTAACCTAACCATGTTTCACAAACATTTCCCATGTAATTAGCTGTTCCCCTACCTTCTTATTTCAATGGTTGCGTGGCAACCCATTCGATGATTCTATCGTGATTTATTGAATCAACCCTATTTTAGAATTTACATGGTTTCCACTCCTCAAATATTATAAATAGTGTTTGAGGAACATTCTTGGAGTTTTCTCCCTCGCCACGTTCCTGAATGAATGCTTACAAGTGGAAGTCGGGGTGACCTGCGACAGGAAGATCGTGCCACTTCCCGTTGCCACCAGCAGGGAGTGAGCGTGTGGGTTTCCTGGGAGCCCCTCCAGCCAGGGTTAGAAGGGTGTTTGGGAGTTAGCAGCTTCTCAGTGCGAAGGGAGATGGAATGGGCCGCCCTTTCTGGGATGGAGGGGCGCAGGCTGAAGCCTTGGAAATGGGCAGCTCCAGAGCCGGCCCCAGAAGCACCTTCTCACACAGCAAGGTTCCAGAAAGGGGTCGTCTCCCCCCGGCCGAGCTCAGTGGCCGGGCGAGTAACCGAGCCGGTGTTGCCTTTCCTCCCAGGGGAGTTCACTAGGCACTGCGCACAGGTGTCCTCCCGGCAGGCGTCCGTGCTCAGCAGGGCCTGAGCGCAGGGGAGGGGCGAGCTTCTGCAGGAGTAAGACCACCTGGGAGGGCGCGGTGACACCTCCGAGATGCTGGCAGGCATTGGGCCCACGGCCAGGTGAGGAGGATGCGGGTTCCTTTCTTTCTTAGAAACCTCTTTTCTTTTTTTTTTTTGGTAAGAAAGTTTAATTTTTCATCAAAAAAGTAATGCCCTGGCTGGTGTAGCTCAGTGGTTATAGCATTGGCCCACACACCGAAGGGCCGAGGGTTCAGTTCTGGTCAGGGCACCGTACCTGGGCTGTAGGTTCGTTTCCGCCCCAGTCCGGGCATGTGCGGAGGCAACCAGTCGATGTGTCTCTCTCACATCTGTGTTTCTCTCTCCATCCCCTTCCCTCCCTTCTACTCTCTCTGAAAAGCAATGGAAAAAATATCCTTGAAAAGGATTAACAACAACAAAAAAAGTCATGTATATTCTCTAAAGAAAATGTGGAAAACAGGATATAAAGTGAAGGAGAAATCACCTGTGGGCACAAGACCCAAGGACCAATGTTGGAACATGTCTTTTCAATCTTCTGTGTGTGAATGTGTTTGCGTGTGCAATTATTTGTGTTTTTAAAAGAGTGTAGTTGTAGTCACACGCCCTGCATCATTTTTCCGTCCTGCTTCGTGCACTTTAACATCATATGCATCTTCTGTTATTACATAGTCTTGATAACACTTTGATTATGTTATTTCCAGTCATGTGAATGGGCCACCATTCACTGTTCAATATTAACATTAGGCTCTTATTTCTATTTTGCAGATGAGGAAACTGGCCCACAGGAGATACCGGACATACTCAGTATCACCAGGCAGGTAAGAGGGACAACCAACAGTCATCCATTCATCGGTTATTCATTGATTCATTCAACAAACGTTTTTTGAGCACCTGCTATTGTGTCGTATGCTCTGAGGCTTTTGGGAGGTAAAAACGGTATCCCTGCTCCTGTGACATTTATAAATCGGTGGACAGAACAGCCTCATTGGAGCTGTGCCCGGGTGGGGTGGGGGCAGGAGAAAGCAGCAAGCGAATGATGTTCTGGAAATTCGAAAAGGAGTTTTATGAAGAAAAAGGGTGATTGCTAGTGTCAGAGGGTCAAGGCCAAGGTTCGGGTGAGGTCAGTGCCTGTGAAGCTGAAGCTCAACAGGTTGAGCACCAGGAACATTAAAAAGACCCAGGGCTTCCAGCTCATGGGTCAGGGTCTCCCCTGCACCCCATTCGGAGTCTCAGAGAGAGCGTCCATCCATCACAAGGAGCCCCCTTCGTTTACGGGGGGAGGGGGGGCCCCCGCTTGGTGTGTGAGGGCAGGAATTGCAAATAGTCCCTGGGCCGAGGCTGTGTGATTGGTCACTCAGTTCCCCACCCCTGCGTGTCTCCAGGCCCTTTGCTCTGAGGCCTTGAGTTCCTTCCACAAAAGGGCAGGTGAGGTCCCTGCCTCTTGCGTGGGCTGGGAGGGTGGGAGGGGCGTGGAGCGCCTGTGCAATTCGTCTTGCCCTTTGGGGCTTCTGCATGGACTAGAGAAAGGCCCGGCTGCTGGCGCGCTGCTCCCAGGAGCAGGGGGTGAGAGACGTCACCCAGCCAGCCTCCGCCTCAGGAGTGACAGGACGTGCCTGTCCCTGTGCCCGGAGACTGCAGGCTCTTTGGGGCAGTCAGTGAGGCCTGCAGTCCTTCAGTGCAACCCTCTGGGGTCACAGGAGCTTTCTCCTGCTCTGCCCTCCTTGTTCCCCACTCGCTGTCCCTCCTCCTGACCCCGGGATGGCCTCGGCCCCTGTCAGAGCTGGGGACCTGACCAGGCCGTAGGGCTGAGGCGGCTCTGGCCGCTCCCCGTCGCGCATCCACTCGTTCTGGAGCCGAGCGCACACGCTGCAGCATCGGACTCACGCCTGCTCTTTCCTCCTCACACCCGTGGCCCAGGCCCAGTCCGCGCCCTTCCTTCCAGCCGGGATCAAGTAACGAGTCTTTCAGGACAGTTTACTAAGCTGCTACTATACGCCGGTTCGTTAAAAGCAAACTCTGCTTTTTAAAGACACAGTAGTTGTTTCTTCCATGTGGCGTGTCGTTGGTGAGCCGCCGACGGCAAACACATGGCCGTACCATAGCGAACGTATCCCTGCCTAACCCTTAGTGTCGGTTTAAAACGTTTCCTATACCTTTACTCGCAAAAGTCATGCAGGCCTGTTTTAACAAACTCAAATGTCAGGTTACATTTAAATTGTAAATCCGCTGACGGAGCCTGGTGTCTGCATCTCCCAGGCAACCGTGGGGGGTAACGGGGTAACGGAGGCTCTCCGTCTCCTGTTAGGTGCTCAGCCCCGGGCCTGGCACAAGGTCAGCCCCTGATTCGTCAGCATCATCCCGGCACACCCGGATGCCCGGGCCTTGCCTTCCTCTGCCAGGTGATGCTGGGCGGGCCCTTTCTAGCGCGTCTTCCTGCCGCATCCTCCTGGGCCCCCCACTTGCACCGCCTGTGACTGCAGCTGCGGGAGGGGCCTGGGGCAGCTCTCGTGCCATCTTGCCCCCGGAGGCCGGGGTCGTGGTCAGTGGGGAGCGGTCCTCCGCGCTCCCTCCACTCCCACCCTTTCATGGCCTGCATCACTCCCTGCTCCCCGGAGATGGAGACTCCTCCCAAACCCTCCTCTCCTCCGCTCCCCGTCCTCTCATGCATGTGGTCAGTACCCAGAGCCTCGTCATTCCCAGGCCTCCTCACCCTCGCAGTCTCACGGGCCGTCCTCTCCTCTCCTGTGGCTGCCACAGTCAAGGTCAGGTCGGCAGAAACTCCTGCCAGGAACCCCCGCCCTGGGCCCCTTCCTCCAGCGCTGCCTGCACTTCCTGAGTCACGATGAGAAGAAATGATCTCGGTCCCGTCTCCTGACCTCAGAGCCCCTCGAGGGCTCCCCGGGGCCTCACTGAACCACCCCCAGTTGCCTAAGGCTCGTGGAGACCTGACCTGAAGCTGGTTTTTCAGCCCCTTTCCCTTGCCTGCGCCTCAGGGACCCACAGCGCACTGGACAGGTCCTTGAGAACGCCCGCATCTCCACCCTTCCACCCTCTGCGCCCGGCCCACTCTCCCTTCTCGGTGGGGAATGTCTGATCCCAGCCCCTCAAGGCCGCTTCTTTTCGGATTTCGGCAGCCAGATGGATTTTGCTTTGCTCTGAGCCACAGCATCACTCCCCTGGACCAGGAGTCTGCTGCCCGAATCATTCCTTGCTGTGGGGCTGTCCCTCACAATGCAGAACGTTGGGCAACACCCCTGGCTTTCCCCCCTGGATACCAGTAGCACCTCCCCACCCGGCTGTGATATAAACGTCTCCAGGCAGTGCTCAGGGTAGAGCAAGTGGCCCCGGGTTCTAGGGCAATATTTACGCAACAGGTCCCCTGCCACCCTCAGCTGTGACTTGCCAGGGATGATGCTCCCTCATCATGCCAGGCCCTTTCAAGCCTCTGAGCTTTGGTTTGTGCTGTTCCCTCTCCCAGGAATGCCCTTCCCCTCACTCCTTCATCGGATTCCCTCCTCAGCCTCCAGAACCTGGCTGGCAGCTGCCTCCTCTTCCCCAGGCAGGATGGATGGCTCTGCTTCCCAAGGTCGCCCAGCACTTTGCACAAACCTCTCCACAGCCCTCACCGGACCACGCACTGTGTTATAGGAAAACAGTGTCAGTATTGTCCCCCACGTGGAATGGGAGTTGTCACGTGACAGGGCCCCAGGCTGCCCAGGGCTCCCCAGGGGCCAGGCCCTGCACAGGTCGGGGATCACCAGGCGCAGGCCGTGCACTGGCATGGGGATGGGTGTCCAGGAAGTTCAAGTCCCAAGTTAGGCATTTTCTAATCGTGTGATTTTGGGTGATTTATGACTCTTCTCTGGAGGTTTAATTTCCCTCTCGGTAAAACTGCCTTAAGAACAGCATCTATCTCACAGGGTTGTTTCAAGGATTTAGGAAATTAATACTCGTAAAATGCTTACCTGGTACCTGGCATATAGTAAGTGCTCAGTAAATCTTAGTGATTAATGAAGAATGAATGAATGAGGGTTGAACTGGGCAGTGGGGAGGTGTGGAGTCCATGGGCTGGTCCACCCCCAGCGGCCCCTCGCTGGGTGCTGCCCCTGGGAACTGAGCCTCCCTCTCCCTCCCACATCCCGCCCCTTCCAACTGTCCGTACCCTGTGCCCTCCAGCCGGGCAGCTGGGGCGGTGCGCACAGACTGCCGGGGGAGAGGCTGTGGCCTCACTTCACGGGGAGGTAGCCAGGCTGGGCGGAACAAGGACAGACATTAAAAACCTATTTTCTCACTGGGCATAAGTAATTGGCAAAAAAGCTCTAAATCCATAGCTGTCAGGTGAAGTCATTTCCGAGAGGAAAGGATGGAGGGAGAGAGCTGAGGGGAGCTGGGGTGGGAGCCAGAGGGAGGGAAATGCAAAACCAGGCGGGCGCTGGAGAGTCCAGAGCAGACACCCCCCTCCTCCCTCTCCCAGGCCAGACGGGTCCTCCTTTATCAACTCTCCCTCGTTTCCCCCTTTTCTGGAAAGAGAGATTTCTAAGGTGGTAGAAGCAACGAAAGCCAGCCCTGGAATTATTTAATGAGCCAGAATGAATTGCATTTGAAATCATTTAAATGGGATCTGGGAGCATTTAACTGCAGCTTGGGATCTTAACTAGAGTGGGGAAGGATCTTTGTGCTAATTGCTGGCAGTGATATTCCTACAGAGGGAGAGGCAGCAGCGAGCAATTAGCAGGCGAGGGGTAATTGCAGAGTCGGGGCTGTTCGGTGGGGAGAGCGGGCACCTGGGCTGGGCTGTCTGGGAGCCCACGTTCCCCAGCAGGGGGCAGGCGAGGCCCGGGGCCTGGGTGCGGAGGGGAAGCGGGAGAGGCCTGGGACCAGGGTGGGGCTTCCAGCTGTGGAGGCAGGGGCACGGGGTCCCCAGAGGGAGACCAAGTGGTTCCCGGTGAGGAAGGCCGCTTGGGGAAGGCCGTGAACTTCGCCCAGTGAACAGCCGCTTCGGTTCTTTCTGTTCCTCCTCCACCCAGCTTACCTAGAGGCCTCTGCACCCTCAGTCACCCATTTTGTCTTGTAGTATAAGATCCTGCTCGTTAGCTTGGGGATTGACAAGTCACTCTGGGAAGGTGTTCATCGCCCCATTCTACAGATGAGGAAACCAAGGCTTCCCACCCTGACTTAGTTGAGGACGCGTAGTTGACGAGTGTCAGAGGGTGACCTAAGACCCAGGGGTGTGTCCTGAACATTGCTCACCTGGTAGTCATGGTTACGGGTGGGTGCACAGGCCAATGTGAATGCCATCTACAGGCTCCTCCTCTAGAACCGGTAATGGTTATGAAAGGTTTCAAATGCTAACGTCCACATGAAAGATACAGTGAGGCCAGAGGAGAGAGGGGTCCCCTCTGAATGGGTGGCCAGCAAAGGTGTCACCTTGGAGGACAGGAGGGATTGGGACCTGTGGCGATCTGGAGGAGACAGGCTGCTGCCAGAGGGCGTTATCTGAGCAAAGACAGGACGTGGGAAAGCTGGGTCAGCGTGGAGACCTCAGGCATGTCTGTGTCTGCGGGGGCGGGGGGAGAGCTAGGGCGACAGTTGGGGTCAGTAACGGGGAGTTTTGCACGCTGGGTTATCATTTAGACCTCATCTGCCGGCAGTGGGGAGCTCTGGGTGGTTTTTGAGCTGGGGAGCAGCTGCAGTAGGTTAACCTGGCAGTGGGGAGGGGGAGAGGCTGGGGTGGAAAGGGCATGCCTGTTAGAGAGAGAGAGAGAGAGAGAGAGAGAGGGACTGTCACTAGGGTAGCCTGTAGAAGAGGCAGCAAGAGTGGCAGCAAGAGTCTGATCGGTTCAGTGGCATGGACGGATAGAGAGAAAGGGATGCCCTGTCCCCGTCCCCCGCTCTGTCCTCAGCCCCATGCGGGCCGCCGTGGCTGTGCTCTGAGGTTCTCACGGTAGGTCAGCCTCACCAGGGTTAGAGACTGTGGACGGCACATCTGTACAGTGTGGGGCACGTGGCTGGCATGGCCAGGAGGTCATCTGGCCATGTGGACTAGCCCTTGCTTTTTTTTTTTATTAATTTATTTTTATTGATTTCAGAGAGAAAGAGAGAGGGAGAGAGAGATAGAAACATCCATGATGAGAGAGAATCATTGATTGGCTGCTTCATGCACACCCCCTACTGGGGGTCAGGCCCGCAACCCGGGCATGTGCCCTTGACTGGAATCGAACCTGGGACCCTC
The DNA here is from genome assembly GCF_000147115.1 of Myotis lucifugus. Lineage (NCBI taxonomy): Eukaryota > Metazoa > Chordata > Mammalia > Chiroptera > Vespertilionidae > Myotis > Myotis lucifugus. The sequence goes on from NW_005872075.1 coordinate 52,691, forward strand.
CAGTCCGCAGGCTGACGCTCCATCCACTGAGCCAAACCAGCCAGGGCAGTCCTTGCTTTTTACAGATGACAAGCAAAGCCACCCACCACTGTGGTCGCGCCCCTGTTTGCAGCCCCACAATCTCTCTTCCCCTCCGAGGCCCGCACTTCATCATCCTGACAGTTCAGAAAGCGGCACTAGCGCTCCCGCCACCAGAGCAGGAGGGTTTCTGAGCCTACACTGCGTCCTGGGTGGGGCTCCCAGGCATCCTGGAGCCGGGCAGACAGACAGAGCTTGTGGGGCAGACAGAGCTTGTGCTGAGATTCCAGTGTGGGAACGGGGCGGGGCTTCCTGACCTGTAGGTCCCGTCCTGACCCCTGCGTCCTACGTCCTCCCACTGTGCGCACAGGCCTTCCGTGCTGCCCTCTGTGCCGCCTCCTCCCGGAGACTTCCTGCCCTCCACGGCCACCGGTGCCCCCGCAGGACCCGCTTCCCGGGAGAGCTGCTACAGCGAGATCTGTGCTGCTGGAGGGCAGGGCCTCGTCTGATACATTGTCCCTGGAAGACCACAGGAGGCGGAGTGAGAGCACTGTGTTATCGATCCTGTAATAACGCCAGTGATGGTGAACACTTCCGCTGCACTGACCATGCGGGGAGAACCTCTAGTTCTCAGGTGAACGTCCAGGGAGGGAGCCTCACTCTCATTTCCAAGTGAGGAGAGGGGAGCTTAGGGAGGCCGTGCACCTGACCTCTGTCCTTCAGTTAGGAGGGGACCTCTCAGGGGCTACTCCTGCCGGCCATTCCGGAAGCTCTCTCTTCTCCCCGGCCCCTTCCTCCTCCTTCTCCTCCTCCTCTTCTTTCTTCTCCCTCCTCCTCCTCCTCCTCATTCTCCTCATGCTCCGTCTCCTTCTCTTCCTCC
>NW_005872075.1:54365-80860 GCF_000147115.1 Myotis lucifugus
TGGACCCTGGAAACAACCAGATGACTCCCGCGCTGGGCCGGGTGAAATCAATTATAACGCACCCACAGCATGGAGTGCCGTGTAGCCATTACCATTATGACATGGATTTATGTGGATTGCTATAGAAAGATAGCGCGCCATCTATTTTGCTGAGGGAAAGCATGCCTCAGGACATTTGAGTATATATAGCATTTTCCCCAAGATATAAAAGTGGGGAAAGGCGACAGAGATGGATAGGAAGCAGGATGTTCACCCAAACCAGGAACACTGTCGATCTCTTTCGGCGGTGAGGTTTCAGATCATCTGTGCTTTATTCTTTTCTGCTGTAACCTCATCTGTAATGTGTGAGTTTTTAAAGTGCCAAGCATACCTGATCTCCGCAGTTGGGAAAGATAAGGTTATTTTTCACGTGAAAATGGATACGCCAAACCGGACTGAAGGGGTCCCTGACTCCCCCCAGACACAGTCGCTTTCAGAGTGTGTGGTGACGAGGTGTTCCCTTGTAGAGGAGTTGGAGAGGAGTGGAGACACTTGTCACCAGCGTTGGAGACAGAAAAGGCTGAGGAGGCCTTTTCTGGGCCACTTCCGGGACCTATTTTGGAGTCTGGGACTGTAGACTCTCCGTCCCTGGCGCCCCCCCCCCCCCCCCGTTTCTCCAGTAGCCCCCGTCCGCCCTCCACTCTGGCTTTACCTCCTCCCTGGGGTCCCGGCAGCTTCCATCTCCACAAATTCTATGTGGCAGCAGCGAGTCGCTGAACTTTCTAATTGAGATCAGAGATAAATATAGTGGGGAAGGAAGGAGGGAGGGGGAGGAGGCCTCGTTTTAATTTGCAGCGTTTCCCATTAATAACCACTTCTAATTAAAACGGCTTCGTCTCCCAGCCGAAGTCCAAGAGCAGAGCCTCCCCAGGTCTGTCTGGCAGGAACCTCAGTGCCTGCGAGTTCGGAGTGCGGATTCCTGCCCCAGCTGAGCCCTCCGTGCCAGAGCCATAATTAAGCCGGAAAAGGGGAAAAAGGCAGGGGGAGGGGGGTGTTGTCTAAGACGATATGGATCTCCCCTCCCTGCAGTCCTAGAAGGAGGCCACGCACCCTCCTTGGACAGCGGTGCCTGCTGGGCGAGTCCTCTTAGAGAAGGCGCCCGGCCCAGTGTGAGGAGGCAATGCTGAGTGGGTGTGGCAGGGGCCAGGGTCGGGCACAGGAGGGCAGGAGCAGTGAGCTCTGAGAGCACTCGCCTCCCTTCAAGGCGCACCTGCCTCATCTTCTCCCTTTCCCTTCTTCCCAGATTTCCTCCACACAGGCCCCGCCTTCTGTGGTCTGTGCTCCCAGGGCGTGTGTGTGTGTGTGTGTGTGTGTGTGTGTGTGTGTGTGTGTGAAGGGCGTGCCGCTGCCGCCAGAGGAGAAGCCATGGCCGTTAATAGTCTAAGATAGTAGGACGTGCCACTTGGTATTGATCTAAATACAAGCTCGAGTTTATTTTTTCTCCAGAAACATCTTGATGTCTTTGCAACTCGCCAAACTGAAGTCGGCACTCAATAAAGAGCCATGAGCGTGAAGGGCTGAATGCACAACAGGGCGCTCCTGGAACCTGGGTCTCAGTGCCGCCCTCGGGCCTGTGATAGGCTCCTCAGACCTAATGTGTCCAGGGTCGCACTCGCCCCCCAGACTCTGCTCCTCACACAGCCGCCTCCCGTCCCAGCTACAGGCGGCCCCTCCTTCCACGCTCAGCAGACATCTTGGTGGCATCCTCTCTCTACCCTTCCCTTCACTCGCCACATCTTTGTCCACGAGGCGTTCCCGTGGGCTCCACCTTTAGAATAGACCCAGGCACGTCTCCCGCGTCTACGGGGAGGACCTGCTCCGAGCCACCACCGGTTTGTCTCAGTAGCTTCCCGACTGCTCTGCCGCTCCCGCTCTTGTCCCCTAAAGCCCGTTCCAAACCCGCAGGTGCAGCATCAGATGATGTCCGTCCTTTGCTCTGGTCCCTTCGGTGGCTCCTCGTCCCCCTCAAGGTGAAACCCAAGAGCCTTACCAAAGCCTCCAGCCCTGCAGGGGCCCTCGCTGCCCCTCCCATCTCAGTCTGCTTGGCCTGTGTGGCGTGTGAACCGAAATTCACTTCTCACATCTGCAGCTGGAAGTCCAGGGTCACGGCGCCGGCAGTCGGGCCTGGTGGCAGCCCACTTCCCCGTCCTTAGACTGCCGTCCTCTCACTGTGTCCCCACGGTGGGAGGGACAAGGGTGCTCTCTGGGCGCTATCATAAGGGCTCTAACCCCTTCACGAGCGCTCTAGGCTCATGGCCTAGTCACCCCCAAAGGTCCCACCTCCTGATACCACCGCATTGGGGGGTAGGTTTCAACATACGAACGTTGGGCACACAGACATTCAGTTTATTGCACTTAGTTCACCTCCTCCTCCTCCCCCCTTGGCCTCGCTCCAGACAACTGGTCTCTGCCATTTCCGGACGCTGCCGGGCACGCTCCTGCCTCGGTCTTTGCACCTGCTCTTCCTCTGCTCGCAGGGCTCTTCCCCCAGGTGCCCACGTGGCTCGGTCGTGGTTCCTGGCACATAGAAGTTGCTCACTGAACGTTTTCCGAATGTGCGAATGAATGAATGAATGAATGAATGCAGTAGTGATCCGGGGGACTGCTCCCAGGACCTCCAGCACCACAGATGGACCAGAGGCAGGGATCCTGAATCATCAGCACAGCCCAGCTCTCAAAGCTGGGAAATGACGAGTGTTTTCCCTCCTGGAAAAACAGAAGTCAGCTCGGCCCGGGGCTCCTGAGTCACCGAGGCGGAGTGAACCCGGGCGGGGACAAGCCGAGCTCGGGTTTGGGACCCGGCCAGGGAGGCCGAGCCGGCAGGCCTGCCATCCAAGAGCGCCGACCCTCAAGGCCCACTCTGTGCGGCCCAGACCCCGCAGCTGTGCGGATGCTGATGGGCTGCCCAGCGCAGCCTCCTCCCCACCACCCCCCCCCCGCCCCGTGCTGCTGGGAGCCATCCACCACTTAATGGACCTCTTGAAGGGGGGCGAGCGGCAGCCATCAGCGCAGCTCCCCACCCCACAGTCCTCCTGAAGCCGTGATTTCAATTAAAGGGCCATTACCATGAAACCCTACCCAGCCCCAGCTCCCATCGGCCAGCGGGAGGCCTTTCTTCTCCTTGTCCCGGGCCCTGCTCTGTGGTTACCGAGCGGCCCTCTCGCGGGGGCCCACCACCTTCGCTAAAACACAGCAGCTGCTGCTAATAAACAAACATATTGATCATACAGATATGGGATGTCAGGGACTTAATTCATGAATGAAGTGAGCTTTAAGAGTGCCCAGTGGGAGCTGCCTGCGTTTAAAGGGCCAGCAGCTGCCTGAGTGCTGCTGAAGTGGGTACCCAGGCGGGCCCCTCTCGGACCCCCTGTGGCGCTGTAGGGCCCTGCTGGCCTGAAACGGGGCCTTCCACTCCGTGGGTGCCACCGCGCCGGAGTGCTCTCGTGGCTGACAGCACAGGGCGGGGCCCATGTGGAGGAGGAGAAGGAAGACAGGGCTTGGGGCCAAGATGAGGATGACGGTGATGGTGGCCTCAGTCCTGGTTATTATAATGCAGTGAGGTTAGGGAAGGGGAAGAACGATGTCCAGGGGGCTGTGGGAGCTGAGAGGCGCTTTGCCAGGAGGTGGGGGAAGTGCCAGGGAAGCTTCCAGAAGCCACTGGCTCTCAAGTCCAGATGTGACCATTGCAGAGCAGGGGGTGGCAGGGGAGACGTGGTGGACACAGCGGGCAGGACAGCCTGCAGAGCAAGGGGATGAAGCACAGCAGGGTGGGACGCAGGGAGCACTGTCCCCGTGGTTCTGCTGGGGAGCACGTGGTTCTGCTGGGGAGCGTGTGGTTCTGCTGGGGCCCGTGTGGTTCTGCTGCAGAATGCGGGGTTGAGGTGGGTGGCGTGGGCCGTGAGGGTAGGCGAGGCTGGAGATGGGCAGGAATTCAGACAGGTCGTACCTGCCATGCTACAAACAAACCTGGAGCAAGAAAGCTCGGACCAGTTCTAGGCAGAGGAACCATGAGACCGTGAATGTGAATTAGAAAGATGGCAGAGCCACGCTGTGGAGAAGGAGCTGGAGGCAGGGTGATCGTTAGGGGCTAGAGGGGTGCAGGCCTGGACGCAGGCGCAAGGCTGGGGGAGAGAGGAAAAGCCTTCCGGACACACACACAGTCAAGTCCATTGGCTATGCATGTCATTCATTTTGAACTTGTGATCACTTTTTTAAAGGCCTAAGCTTAAGTTGACTTGTGTTCAGAAATCTGTCTTTATCGAGAGTGTAATCCCCAAGTCTGTCTGATGCAGTGAAAGCTGTTTTTAGAGGAAAATTTATAGCCTTAAGTGTCTTCATTGTTAATGAAGAAAGACCCCCCCCCTTCTCACAAAAAAGGGGTGGTGTTAGGTAATATTCTTAAGAAATTCGGAAAATTCAATAAACACAAAGAAGGTGGGGAAAGAATATTAATAGAGATAAAAGCAGAGATTCATGGAATAAAAGCCAAAGTATGTTAGAAAGCATAAATAAAACCCAAAGCTTGTTCTTTGAAGAGAGTAGTAGTGAAATAGATGAATCTGTTTTGAGAGCTGATTAAGGGGACGGCAAGATATTAATGAGCGAGAAAACAGAGATGGTATAAATAAATTGCCTCAGCGAGATTGCGGGAGGAAATTATAAATACGGCACTTGAGGTTCAAGAGCCTCTAGCACTCTTCCTGCACCGATAATGGCGATGGCAACCCCAGTCCTGGGTTCACCCATCCTTCCCAAGCCTGAGGACACCAGCAATAGTTCATTAATGCCAATCTCCTTACTGTCGTCCTATATAGTAAAAGCCTAATATGTAAATTGACCGAACGGCGGAATGAGGGGGGGGGACACAACGGGGTGCTATGATGTGCACTGACCACCAGGGGGCAGACACTCAACACAGGACCTGCCCCCAGCCTGCAGGCCCCAGGCTGGCCAAGGTGGGTGCCAGTGGGGGCCCCTGTTCACCCTGATCGCCGGTCAGGCCTAGGGGCCCTACCCGTGCACGAATTTCGTGCACTGGGCCTCTAGTAAAAAAATAACAGTGACTCACAGTTGTCTACCTTTTTTCCCCTATACACCAGGCACCATGTTTCCTTCTTTGCATGAATTTTCTTTTAACCCTTCCAGCAATTGCACCAGTGAATCGGGCCCCTGTGTGACACAGGTGAGAAAATAACATTTAGCCTGATGGGGTCATTGACCCCAAGCTCCCATCTCCCAGGAGCTGGGGGCAGCGTTTGTTATGGAGGCGGCCGGACTCCTGGGCTGGGCCCTCTCGCTGTGGAACTCCTCCCTCTCCCCTGCGGGACAGCACCCCCTGGGGAGCGTGCTCGAAGCTTTTAGGGGGTTGGAACAGCACTTGGGTGCGCTGGGCCCTGGGTTCCAGTAATGTCTTTGGCACTTCCTGGCCCAAGATCCCATCCAGAAACACGCACCGCGTTCGGGGGCCGTGTCTCAGTCCCGTCCAGTCTGGGGCATGCTCTGTGCTTCCCTGACTCCCCTGTGCAGTTTGAAAGTTCGACGAGTACAGGCCTTTCTCCTGGAGGGCGACCCTCAACCTGCAGGCGTGGGAGGCAGCCTGATGCAAGGCCCATGTTTCTGTGTCAGGTTTCCCGAGGTTCAGTTTGCACACAGTAACATTCATGCTTTGTAGTGTGTGGTTCCGTGGGTTTTGGCAAATGCAACGCACTGTGTAACCAGCACCACAAGAAATAAATAGAACATTTCCATGCCGGGCCGGCTCCCGGGGCATGTGACCTGTAGTTGCGTAAGTCCCAGTGCTCAGAAGGGCCGGTGCCTGGTCTAATGCTTTCCTTTCACCATCTTGGAAGTCTTAATAATCTCTGAACAATGGGTCATGCGTTTTCATTGTTCACGGGCCCTGCCAGTGATGTAGTTGGTCCTGTTTCCCATCTCCCCAAAGCGTTTCCTCCTGCCCCTTTCCAAGATCCTTGGCAACCATTGCCCTGTTTTCTGTTCCCGTGGCCTTGCCTTCTCCAGATGTCTCTCACAGAAGCACACAGCCTCTGAGTCGGCCGCCCCTGCCTTCCATGGTGCACCCGAAGCATCCCTGCTTGTTGTTGAAGGACGGTTGGCCTGTTCCCAGTATTTGGCAGTTGTGATGACAGTCATGGTGAATGCTCACAGACAGGGTTCCGTGTGGCCATATTGTTTTCTCTGGAGTAGACAGGGATCATTCCGAGTGGGACTGCTGGGTCCCATGGTACGTGTCTGTGTAACTTGATAAGAAACTGCCAGACTGTTTTCCAAAGTGGCTGGGCCGGGGGCATTCGCACTAGCAAGTGCGTGAGGGTTCCAGTTGCTCCTTGGCCTCGCCAGCACCGGCTGTTGGCATGATTTTCTATCTCAGCCATGTTAATAGGTGCAGTCATTTCATTGGACGCTCCCCTAATGACGGATGCTATGGAGCATCTTTTCATGGGCCCGTTGGCCCTCTGGATATCTTTCTAGTTAAAGCATCTGTTTGCAGCTTGTGCCCACTTAAAAGTCGGGTGTGTTTTTTTATTATCAACCTTGGAGACGTTTTAAGTGTGTCTTCTGGGTACAAGTACTTTACCAGATATGCGTTTCATAGAGATTTTGTCTTGAAGTGCTTTCGAGACGCTCAAGTGTGCAGAGCTGATGCACGGAGGACGGGTCTAGGCTGCTGGAACGGACTGTGTGTGAATTGAAGTTGAGCGCATGGGTGTGGGCGCAGTGGCTGAGGGAGGAAGAAGGGACAGAGCTTAACGCTGAGCCTTTAGGGATCACACGCTTCCACACCAGACCAATGGGATGGGCTGGAACCCGAGACCGCCAAAGAGTCGCCAGGAGTTGTAGGAAAGTCTGAGGCTCAGGACGACAAGAGAAAGGAGTGAAGGGAATGGCCCTGGCTGGTGGGTGAGTGGTTAGAGAACCGGCCTGCGCCCTGAAGGATGGTGGGTTCGATTCCTGGCTCTGGTCAGAGTGCGTGCGGGAGGCAACCCGATACGTCTCTCTCACATCGATGTTCCTCTCCCTCCCTCTGTCCCTCCCTCCCTCCCTTCCACTCTCTCTCTGAAAAGCAATGGGAAAATATCCTCAGGTGAGGATAACAAATAAAACTAAGAAGGAGGGGATGGTCAAGAGTGACAGACTCAGTTGAGAGATCAAGGAAGAGGAGGACTCAAAAACATCCTCACCAGACTGAGCGCCGTGCAGGTCACCCATGACCTGCTTTGTGTGGCGTGACGGGCCCTGCGGTGATTAGAATATGGAAATACTTGTGTTGATTGGTAAATAGCTACCACCTGGCCCCCTGGTGATGGCATCGCCCCCGCCCCGGGCTCTCTCCCTGGTTCGCTGGTTGACCTCCCCATGGTCTAGGCAACAGGGAGCCTCCCATCAGCTGGGGTCTCTAGGACCCTGCCAGGGCCCCATGGCTTGTTGATTGGTTCCCAGGCCATATGGGCAGCTAAATGCCTGCAGTGGCCCTGTCGGGTAGAAGCCCCGTTGAAGTGGATGGTGAGAAAGCGGGTAATGGCAATAAGGGATTCCTTACGGAGCCTTGCTTCTGACGGGGAGGAGAGAGAGGCAGGAACGGGAGGAGGATGCGGGGCCCGGGGGTGGGGTGCTTCTCTTGTTCTTTTTCCGAGGAGAGGGCCTTGAGCGAGTTTAAGATGAGAGGACCTGACCTGGAGCGATGGCTCTGGTCAGACAGATGCAGGCCCTCGAGTCTGCGGGGCCGTTGTGGTCACATGGTTTTCCATGTCAAGTAATAAACCAGAGCCCAGCGGCCTGGCATCCCAAGAGCGGGGCTGATGTCAGTTGTCTCCAAACGACAGATTGACTAGAAGAAGGAAAACGGACGCTTTATTTTCAGTGGGACATTTCGATACAGAGCTACTGCTTCAGCCCAACAGGGAGGCCACGGTCTCTCTCTCTCTCTCTCTCTCTCTTTCTCTCGTTAATCCGCACCTGAGGAAATTTCCCCCTTGGTTTTTCAGAGAGTGGAAGGGAGTGGAAGAGACACAGAGAGAAACATCGATGTGAGAGAGACACACCGATTGGTTGCCTCCCGCACGCACCCCGACCAGGGCCAGGGATGGAGCCTGCAACCCAGGTACGTGCCCTTGACCGGAATGGAACCCAGGACCCTTCAGTCTGCAGGCTGATGCTCTATCCACTGAGGCAGACCTGCCAGGGCCACATTCCCTATTTTGAGGGACTTTCTCTAGGCATCCATGTAGCTCTTTGCTCACCGGCTCCTAGTTCCCACTGCTCCCTTCCCTCTGATGGAACAGCCGCAGGGAAGGAGCTGGGCCGGACGGTGCCGGGCCTCTTCGGCTCTGCTGACGTGGAGGTCCTTGTCCTTTGTGGTGTGTGTCCGCTCCGAGCCAAGGACACCCGCCACCGCCACGCACGTCACCTGAGACGGCCGCCGCACGGGGCGCCAGCGGGGGCGGCCGCGCTGTCTTGTGGTGTTTTGCCTGCAAGGTTTCCAGGTCAGGATAAGGGAGATGATGCCTCCTCATCATCGTCGGCCTTTCTGAGAGTGCTCTGTGCACGAGCCGGAGGTTTTTACTTTAAAATCAATTGTGCTCATTGTGCTCTTTGGAAAAACAAACGAGAAGCTGGGAAGAAGCCAGTGGGACCCAGGGCCTGTTCACACAGAGCTCGGAGTGGCTGTGGGAACGCGGTCCTGCCCAGCCGCGGCTGCTGCTGTCCTGGAGGACGGGGTGAGCGGCCAGAAACCCCAAGTGGTTGCTATGGGAGAAGAGGGCTTCTCACGCTACAAAAATGTCCCAGACGCATGTGGGCAAAGCAGCTGTCTTCCATTACCCCGGGCGCCCGGAACCTCTGTCCTGTCGCGGGGAAATGGGGCCCTCACCCCAGGGAAGGGCTGTGAAGTCAGAAAGATCAGGCATCACATCCAAGTTCAGCCGCTCATTAGCTGTGTGTCTCCTCTGCGGAGTGGAGGGACAGCTCCTACTACGAGGAGGTCAGAGGATCACGCCAGCCTCGGGCACCATGAGCCAGGGTAGCCGCTGGCTCGTAGGGGTCCGTGGCTGGGCAGGCTCCGGGGAGCGTGAGGCGGTGTGGGCTGCTGGGGCCGAGGGCTGGTGGCCCGAGAGAACCACGTCACGCTCAGGGATGCAGGAGGGGCTGTACTCAGCTCAGACCCCAAGTGGTCCAGCAGCTGCTTGGGCAGCGATGGCGTTCTGCTGGCAGCGCTCGAGCAACTGGAACCCCGCAACGCAGGGCTCCGAGGTGTCCGCACCCGCTTCTCTGTTGAGCCACACGTACTCACACACACGCAGATGCCATCTGCTCTCGGCCCCATCCCAGCACGCAGAGCCTCACACTGCCTCTCCAACCCACCGACTTCTTGAAGGAGACAGGAAGGGAAGTCGTTCCAGCCTCACGGGGACCACGAAGGTGCTCGTCTTAGAGGCTTCCTGGGGCCTGTTCATGGTCACACGATTGTACGTTAAACAGCGCCCACCTGCCGCCTGGCTCAGAGCGGCCTCCCGCAGGCCAGTCGGCTCTCCCGGCCACGCCTCAGCTGCTGCTTCTGGCTGCTGCTGACTGACAGGAGCAGGGAGGGTCTTACAGGAGGGGCCACGCCCAGGCAGCTGCAGTTACCTGCCTTCCGCTCCTCTGGGCCCTCTCTCTGTGGTCTATGCCCCAAGGTGGAGGGTGGAGTGAGGGAGAAGTAAGCAAAAAATAGCTGCTTCTTGGTCACTGGAGCTGATTCATGAGGTTTGATCGATTGGGTTCAGGGTCACTTTCATCCCCTGCCTGTAGGAGAGGTGAGGCTGAGGGCAGACTCAGGGTCGGGGGGTGAGAACCTCTGAGACCTGGGCAGGTCGAAGGTTCTCCAGTGGCTCTAAGCGTTCTGGTGACCACGCCCTTTTAACTCTGTGCACCGTCACCGTGTCCTACGTGGATGGCGTCCCCTGGAACCGTGCAGCATGGCAGCCTTATTGCTCGAGCTCCAGCTGCACGGGCTGCGCGCTGTGGGTCTGCCAGTCCCTCCTGCCATGAGGTTCCGCTGGGCGCCCGGAATGGGCTCTCGTCGCTCACAGACCTGCTCTCTAATACGTGTGTCATCCCAGAGCTATCAGCTCATCCAAGAAGGACTCGCACATGGCTCAGTACCCAGATGAATGATCGTCTTACCGGCTGGGCAGACGCAGCTGGTTGCCTGGGCAACAGACCTCTCAGCCCCCGAATCCTCCTTTGATGGTAGAGCCAGGCTTCCACTCTAAGGGTTACCGTCATGTGCCCATTGTCCAAGCTCCTTTGCGTCAAGAGTATGGACAACGGGACCGAAGAGGAAAGGTGCAGGGAGGCTGCTGAGAAATGGTTTCTTCCCTGGTGGGAAGAGACACACGAGGATAACCAACAGTTCATCCATTCATCGATAAAAGCCTCCCCCCTTTATGTTGTGACTATGGTTGTGTGAGGACGCGGTGCCCAGAACCACAGCGGTCATCTTGGGACCACGCGGAGACAAGCCGGAAGGAAGGTGATGGTCATGGGAGAGGAGAAGGGAAGAAAGAGGCTTGTTCGCTTGTGACTTTGTTTAACCCCTGGATAGACCTTTGAACGTTCGTGCTTCTGTGATCTGTGAGATTAGGTAGTGAAACGCCCTTCTTGATGGGTCTTTATTGGGTGTTCTGTTAGATGCAGCCAGAAGCATTCTCCATCGACCACCAGCGTGTGCAGCTGTGTGTGTGGTGGGGGAAGGAGCCCTGGGCTAGGAGTCTGGGTGTTCGTTCCAGCTCTTTCACCACCTTCTTGGGGTGAGTCAGGGGCTGGTGGGAAATAGCTTAGCTTAGAGCAGTGGTTCTCAACCTCTGGGTCTCGACCCCTTGGGCGGTCGAACGACCGTTTCACAGGGGTTGCCTAAGACCATCCTGCATATCAGATATTTACATGACGATTCATCACAGTAGCAACATGACAGTTATGAAGTAGCAACGAAAATAATTTTATGGTTGGGTCACAACAGGAGGAACTATATTTAAAGGGCCGGAAGGTTGAGAACCGCTGGCTTAGAGGGTCAGGCTGGACCCCAGTTCTTGATGAAAATGGAGTGGGTGCAAGAACCAGGCTCCAGGGCACCCGGTCATTGCCATGTGCTGGCAGAGAGAGGCCGGCACTGTTACGCTCTTGAAACTGTCCAGGTAGCGACTCCGACCCCCCGCACCTGGGAGACGGCACTCACGTCCTGGACACCTCCAGAGCCCTTCTGGCCTGAGCGGAGGCCTGAGTCAGCGGGGCGGCCGCCCTTCTTGGCCGGAGGACTGGCCAGAATGAGCCCGCAGTTGGCAGCGCTCAGAACCACACAGGACACGCGCGGGTTGGAAACGGCTCGGGAGGCTGTGTCCAAGGCCTTGGTTCTGTTCTGACCTTGGCTTTTTGAATTTTTCATGCTGTCCCTGCCTTCCCCCGAGCTCGCTGTGAAAAGGTTGTCTGTGTCCTACTTGGTCTTTGAGGAAACTCCTTTGTCTAGAGAAGGACCCCTCGCGGCAAAGGCAGGACCCAGAACATCCCATCTGCCAAGTGGGGGTGTCTTTTAGAATCACAGACCATCAGAACCAAGGATGCTGAGGCCCAAAGAGGGCCAGAACCTTTTTTTTTCTTTTTTGTATTTTATTCTATTTTTTAAATGTATCTTTGTTGTTGAAATTATTACAGATGTCCCCCTTTTTTCCCATTGGCCCCCTCCACCCCGAACCCGCCCCTCCCAGGCCTTCACCCCACTATTGTCTGTGCCCAGGGACTGTGCACATGTGCATATAAATTCCCTGGTTATTCTTCCTCCCGCCCCCTCTTCAGGCCCTTTTCTCATATTAGCAGCTGGTGAGTGGGACCAGTTCAGGGTCCCCTGTCTGACATGGATCCATTGCATAGGTGCCCCGACATCTGAAATAAAGACCCAGGGAATGTGCTCATGAGAGTCGGGGCCACAGGCTGACAGATTTATCTCAGTGTCTCACCCCTCAGACTCTTCATTACCTTCCAACACGTGGGCTCAGGTCACCGGGAGAGACAGCAACCTGGGCTTCTCGGACACAAGCAGGCGCGGCCTCGGGGGTCGCCGGTGCGTGTCTTTAAGGATGAATTTCCCCAGATGACCGTGGGTCTCATGGGTGTGGCGTGGACGAATGAGTGGCCTCTGCTAGTTTCTGGGAATCGGACATCAGTCACGGGTGTGTTATCGGAGCAGTGCCGTCTGTCCGTGCACGCGGGTGGCGATGCACCTCTGCGGGCGCTCAGCGGACAGGGAGCTGATGGGATCGTTTCCCTGCTGACGCGGTTTACAGTCTGAAATAATTCACGAGCCGCTGTCATTCTCTGTGCTTTGTAGGTCACTCAAATGAAAATTTCAGGGCTGACGAAGCAATCCATGTTTGTCAGGGAAGAGCAGACCCCGGTGTTAAGAAGTCCTCAGGGGGAGAGTTGAACTCCCGGGGACGAGAATAGCTCACCCAGCGTGCCTGGAATTCAGATGGCCTACATCTGCCCGCGTGGCTGCGCACACACCTCCGCACAGGCGTGCGTCTCATGACAGTGCAGCCGCCCACAGCCTCACACCTCCACCTGCAGGCACCCAGAACCGGGGCACGGGGTGCTAAGGAGGAAGGACACGGATCTCCGAGGGCAGCAAGCCTGGGCTGCAGCCCCAGCCCACCAGCACATTGTCTAGAGCGAACGTCTTTCCTCCTCTGGGTCTCAGTTTCTCCACCTGAAAAATGGGGGTAATTCTGTTAACCCCTCCAGGTTTTAGTAAAGATGAAGTGAGATCATGTATGAAAAAATGCCTAGCATGTAGTAGGGTCTCAATAACGCCAATTTCCTTTCTTCTTTTCTTCTCCCTCATAATCTGTCAGCCACTTGGGGGGATTTGGTTACGCCCCTGGGAGGGTCTCAGGTCATAAACGTCACAGTCGTGCGGCCGCTGGGGAGGATGCAAGGAGAGGGGCCTTCCCTGCCTTTCCCCATCCCTTACGCAGGCACATATGCTTCTCGGCAAATAGCAGTCACATCCCTCTTTCCCCGAAGGGAACCGGACTTCTGAGACCTTTGTAAGCGCTGGGTGTCAGGGTCATAATGGTAACAGCTCCCGACTCTTGCGTTTTTACCGTGTGCCAGGCTCGTGTGAGTGCTACGTGCTTTCTTACCCGAGCCTTTCAGCGATGCCCATGGGCGGCGCCAGGCCAAGGAAACCCAGGCCCGGGGAAGCTCGGGTGCTTACCCAGAGGGCACAGGGTGTGAACCCCAAACAAAAATCTCTCTCTTTTTCAAAAAAATATTTGTATTTGTTTTATTGGTTTCAGAGAGGAAAGGAGAGGGAGAGAGCGATAGAAACATCAATGATGAGAGAGAATCATTGACTGGCTTCCTCCTGCACGCCCCCTACTGGGGATGGAGCCTGCAACCTGGGCATGTGCCCTGACTGGGAATCCAACCATGACCTCCTGGTTCCTAGGTCAGCGCTCAACCACTGAGCCACACTGGCTGGACCACAATCTCCCTCTTAAGCAAGGGTCCCAGTAAGTGTGTGGCTTTTCATTTATGCAGCACGGAGGCGTGTGGCAGCTGTGCTCAATACTGCATGGGCATTGATCATGCGCAGTTTTACATTTCAGACTCCAGCACACCCAGATAGATACTAGGTGATGCTCGCCCTCTCGGCTGCTTGTTAAAACCTATGTTTGTAAATTGGAGAGAAGAGCCACTCAGATGTGGTCCCAGCTGCACTGCTGGAAGTGGGAATTCTCAGCGCTCCCTCCCCCCCAGACTCCCCCCGCCCCCTCCCGCCCCAGGCCTGCTGCACCAGGTAGGGATGTGTGTTTGAAGAGTCTCCAGGTTGTGCGAGAGTGTGAGAAGAGATGCGCTAGGAGGGACGCTGGGCATACAGCCTTGAGGAAAATGGAGCGTTTAAGCCCATCCTCTAGGAGGGACGCTGGGCATACAGCCTTGAGGAAAATGGAGTGTTTAAGCCCATCCTCTCCGGCTCGGCTCCATTGGCAGGTGGGAGGTTCCTGCCTTGTGCTGAAAACCTTGCAACCCTCCAGCTTCCCCACCACCCAAGGCAGACCTGCTCTTGTGCTGAGAGCTGGTGGATGAAGAACGAGCCGTCATTTCTTCTCTGACCAAGATGCTCTCCATCCAGCGACAATGGCAGCAAGCATGGCCACGCTCTGGAAGATTTAAATACTCAATTAATCAATGGAATATTCCATTAGCGGGATAATCAGTTGCCATTGCCCTGATCTATAGTTACATCTCAGCTGGGCCTCACAAATTGATTCCTGATGAAGTTCTAATTGACTGGACCATCTGATAAGGGGCCAGTGGAGTTTATTGAAATGCCCGGTGAGCAGTCCCCGGGGTCAGGGCCTTCCTTAGGGGAAGGCAGGGGTGGAGGAGGGGCAGAGCAGCGTAATTTATGCCCCGGCTTCACTTCATCTTCTCTCCAATACGATGTTTATGGGTCCCAGGTGAGGGATGAGCGCGCATGCCTGGGGCACGGGGACGAGACAGCCGCTCTGAGCCCACCCCCAGCTCCGGGTAGCAGGTGGCCAGATGGGATTTGCCCAGGGGTCCTTCAGGCAGCAGTTCTCACACTTGTGAGCTTGTGAGAACGACCCTAAGAACTTCTTAGAGCTGTGGAGTCCGGGTCCTAGTCTCAGATATTCAGATAGAGTCTTTGGGTCTGGGCAGGGCCTGGGCCTCGGCATTTTAACAGACATCGCGTTGACTCGGATCCTGATGGTCTCCCGACCTCCCTTCGAGAAATACTACCTCAGGAGCTGGCGGCCTAGCAGCGAACAGCACCGGGCTCTGCCTCCCCGGGGAGATTCGGGTTTCCTGGCTTGTGCAGGGACAGATGTGTGCGTGCGTGTCAGAGGCTCCCAACCTCTTCCTTGCCTAGTGCTCCTTTCATTGTGGCTTTTTTTTTACTTGTTTTGAGTGGTTTTTCTTCCAAACAATCTACATTTACTACTAATAGCTTTGTCTCCCCATTCGATCACTACAAGTTACCTTAACAAAGGATGTCATTGAAAAAGCCGTAGTGTCACCTTTGTTTCATTCATTCACAGACTTATTCTCAGACTCTTTTAAGGCTCCTTATGTGCCCGGCATTGATAATTTATTTTATTTATTTACTTATTTATTTTTTTCAATATTTTTTTTTATTGATTTCAGAGAGGAAGGGAGAATGAGAGAGAAATAGAAACATCCATGATGAGAGAGAATCATTGATCGGCTGCCTCCTGCGTGCCCCACACTGGGGATGGCAATCTGGGCATGTGCCCTGACCTGGAATTGAACTGTGACCTCCTGGTTCATAGGTCGACGCTCACCCACTGAGCCACACCGGCCGGACAATAATGTTTTTAAAAAGTGTAATCACACAAGTGCATGGTTTTCAATCGCAAGGAGCTCATACTTCTGTGTGGGAGACAGGCGAGGAAGGGCCCCACTACAGGAACGCAAGTAATTTAGTAGGTTTCGTTGCAGGAAAATATATGATACCCATTACATTTTTTTTTTTTTTGAAATTTGAAAATAGTTTCCAGATCTCTGTATCTATCTTTGAGAATTCTCCCAGCCCAGGGAGTCCGGGGTGAAATGAAGGCCCCGACAGCCAAAGACGCCCCTGGGTGGTCCACGAACTGGCAGGGGAACTGCAGACCCCGGGTGTCTGAGGGGCTAGATTTGGGTAGAAATGACCCAAAGCTCTGGGTATTTATTTATAAAGGAGATCGGGCTTGTTCCTGTTATGGAGGGAAGAGTCACCGCTGGGAAGAGCCATGGTCAGATTTCAGATGGATTCTTCTTTTCTCCTCACTTCTTGCCCCCATTTTCCATTTCTTCACTTTTTTTTTTTTTGCCCTCTCTCTTCCTTCTACTCTTTCTCTCCCCCCCTCTTTTCTTCTCTCTTAATACACTGTGTTCCTGTGTATATGCAGTTTAATCTGTGTTTAGATACAAATGGTCAACGTTCTTTCTTTGAATGATACATCTGGTGTTTCAGATGACGTGGGACCGAGCGGAGAGCCTCAGAATGGGCCCGGGGCTGTTGACTGTTTTAATTCCTGTAGACACAGCCCTGCCCCAAGTGCCACAGTAGCTGCTTGGGAGATGGAACCTTCCGTGCGGTTTCACATTCTCCTCCCGTCTCCTTCGTCCTGATGCCGCTTCTGGCAGAAATCGCCAACTAGGTCAGAGAACGTTCCCGGCCATGCCTTCCCTCGTTTGCCATGTATTAAGCAGCTCCTATGTGTGAAGCACCACGGAGATGTGACTGTCCTGAGGACGCCGGTGGCGGCAGAGGCCCATGGCCTCGAACAGTGGCCCCCCAGTGGGTGTGGGTCGCTGGTGGGCACTCCTCATGGTTACTTTACGGTGCGTGTCTCAGTGTGCTCTCAGCTCACTGGTGACACCTGACTTCCCACAATACTTGCTAATCTCCCTTTCAAATAGAGAACGAACAGCAGGCCTCGGGCCGGGCCCAGAGCCTGAGACAGGCTGCAGAATCAAGTCGGACTTAAATACTCTTGTCAGGTTTGCATTGCCTTTATCTTCTGTCTGTGACACGCAAGGTGGTGAACTTGGTGTGTCAGCTTGACCGGGCCACAGCGTGTCCAGGCATTTGGTCAGACCTTGTTCTGAGGGTCTTGTCTGTGAGGCTGTTTCGGGATGAGATTGGCATTGGATCCCTAGCCTGAGTGCCGCAGATTGCTCTTTGCACGGGGTGGGCCCCATCCAATAGGTGAAGGCCCGACCCAATAGAACAGGAAGACTGGTCCTCCCTCTCATAAGAGGGCGTCTGCTCCTGCCGATGGTCTTGAGCTAACACATTGCTGTCTTCCTGCCTTCGGATTTGACCTGAAACTTCAGCCCTTCTGGGGTCTTGAGCCTGCAGGCCTTTGGGACTGCACCACCAGCACTCCTGGTCTCCAGCTGGTCACCTGCGGACCAAGGGGCTGGTCAGCTCCATAATTGTGTGAGCCAGTTCCTTATGATCAATCTCTGTATCTATATCATCTATATCAATATCTATACCTATACCTATATCTATATCTATATCTATCTGTATCTATATCTGTACCTTTATCTATATCTATACCTATACCTATACCTATACCTACACCTTTATCTATATCTGTATCTATATATCTCTATTTCTATCTCTATCCCTATCTCTATCTCTATCTCTATCTCTATCTCTATCTCTATCTCTATCTCTATCTATATCTATATCTATATCTATATCTATATCTATATCCCTATATCTATATCAGCTCTATTCCCCTTGAGAACCCTGGCTAATACAGCAAGCACTACTAGTTTTCCATTTAAGAAGTTACATAAGGCATCCTTATTCAATATATTTATTTAAATACAAAAAGAATACATTTAAGGAAAGATATTAAGTGAGTGATAATAGACATAGTACATGGATTTGGCAAACATGGTGAAAAGGGCTTGGGAGCTCGAGGCTGGGGAGGGCTGCGCAGAGAGAGCCACAGACCTTGGCAGGAGCGGGGAGGGTCAGGAGAGAGGCTGGAGGGACACAGATGACAAGCAGGGACTGGGTCCTGTGTCTGTGGTATTTGGACAACCGAGTAGCCGAGTGGACAAACGAATGGCCGTCACAAAAAACCTCAAGCCTCAGCAGCTTACCCCCATCAAGGACATCTCGGTCCCTCACACTAGTTCTGTGACAGGCAGTGGGGGAGGGAGAGAGCTCTCTGCTCCGAGCCGTTGTTCAGGGGCCGGCTTCGCCCAACGTGGCTCCGAGAGCGGTGCCGTCTGGGCTTCCTGCGGGATGGATAGGCCCGTGTCCGGCTGTGGCCATGGCGCCCTCGAAGTGTGCTCAGTTTCTGATTCCTTTCATTTTGAGTAATTTAAATAATCGCATGTGGCTAGTGGCTGCCGTGTCGACAGTGCAATGTAGAGCCTCGTCCTTATTTGCAATTATCTAGTGAGACTGAGAGAGAGAGAGAGAGGCGCCAGCGAGCGAGCCGGGAGTATAGAAGTCCATCCCTTCCGCCCACATTCCACTGGTCAGAATGCAGTCATTTGCTGCACTTTGTTCCCCAGAACGAAGTCCAGGTCCGTGCCCGGGGAGGAGGGCGTGGGGTTGGTGGGGATGCAGCTGTTCGCTGCCACCACGAATGCAGCAGAGGAGAGTGACGCTACCTGGCGAGACCGTTCTGGGGCGGGCACGGGGCACCGGCGAGGCCGGGCTCTGCTGGCGGCACCTAGTCCTGTGACAGAGGCTCAGGGGGCACTCTCGTCTCTGGGTAGAAGGAAGCCCAACTAAAGGAAGTAGATCACTGGGGCTACAGTTAAGTCTGAGGCCGGGAAAAGGTTAGGCCTTGGTCTCAGGTCAGGCAGAGCAGACTGACGGAGGCACTGCGTGTCAGAAGGCTGTCGCAGCCCTGAGGTGGGGGCTGAGGGCAGGAGGGCTTGGGGGCTCGGCGGTGGGGAGAGGCATGTGAGGGGTGCTCTAGGGAGTAGGCTGGTTCCCTCACAGTGAGCCAGGAGGGAGCCGCTCCAACCAGCTGTGGGGTCCTTTGTATTCATTTCTTCAGTCACTTATTCGACAAGCAACGGAAGCCCTACCATGGGGCAGGCAGAGACCGGGAGGTCGTCTTGTAGTCATGAAACATTTCGGAAAAGCAAGCCTTTATGTGCCCAGCTATTGTCGTGCAGTGTATAAGCCAGACATCTTCACATCCCCAGCCTCATCCCTGGTCAGCCTCACCCCTTAGGTGAGCGTCGTGGGTGGGATGGGAGCCAGGATAAGCGAGGACTCGGGGATTTTAAGTGTGGACATGGCTGAGCCAAAGGGGTGCATTGCAAAGAATGTCAAGCTGGTGACATGGAAGTGTCCTGCTCTTGCCACGTACCGTGCTGAGCGTGGGCAGTCTTGTGGAGGAGCTGACACCTGAGCTGGGCTTTGAAGGGAGGTGAGCTTTGACAGGTAGGGATGGAGGGGAGGACAGCCTGGCAGAGCATGGAGCACAAGCAAACGCAGGTAGGAGGAGCGTGGGTGTGTGCACTGGCAACGGCGGGTAGACCAGTTGGCTAGAGGATGTATGGGTGCCATGAAGGATACAGCTGGAGAGATTTGCTGGGGTTGGCTAGGAAAGGTCTTGAATGCCGGGCTAAAGGAATCACCTTTATTCCGGGGGTAATAGAGGGCCCGGAGGGGGTTGAGCAAGGCATTGGCACAACCAGCCTCTGAAAGGCGTGCAGGGCTAGGTCAGCGGGAGAGATGGATGGTGTGAGGTGGGATAGAGGCTATTGCAGCTGGAGAGGGGCCGGGCCCAGTGTGCCGGCACAGACAGTGAGAGGGCTGTGTGTGTGCCCGCGCGCATGGGCATGCAGGGGAAGTGGGGAGAGGGTTAGTGGCTAAAGACCCCAATGCAGGATTTGGCTTCGCAGCTCAACAAGTCTGCGTCCGGTCTGGGCTTGCTCAGACACGCCCGGGCTCGGTGTGTGGACGGGTCAGGAGTGCGGGGACCTGTCACACATGGCCACCCTTTCCCGCGAGGACTGCACTGCTTGCTTAGGGGCAGAGCAGGGCCCGGTGGAGTTCTACAGCAGCGGCCTCCGTCTGAGAGGGGTGCTCTAGGGAGTAGGCTGGTTCCCTCAGTGAGCCAGGAAGGGAGCTGCTAGTGGCTGGGAGGGAGGGCTTGTGAGTCTGTGTCTGGGGTCAAGGACGGGCAAGCATGGAAGGTGCTCTTCGGCTTGGGACCCCTGGGAGCCACGGCCAGGCCCAAGGAGGCGAGAGGCAGGCGGGGAGGGGCAGCAGCAGTGGCAGCGCCGAGCCAGGTGTGAGCACCGTGGGGAGATAGAGGCGTGAACACACAGAATTGGGTGTTTTGCATCCGGTGCAGGACTCCTGAGCAGGAGGCTGTGCTTTTAGAAGGAGGACTTTGGTGGTTACATTTGAGTCTGTGACACCACCCTGGTGTTTTTTTTTTTTTTTTAATGTTTTTATTGATTTTCAGAAAAAGAGGAGGGAGAGGGATAGAAACATTGATGAGAGAGAAACATCATTGATGAGCTGCCTCCTATATGCCCCCTACTGGGAATCGAGCCTGCAACCCGGGCGTGTGCCCTGACCGGGAATCGAACCAGCAACCTCTTGGTTCATAGGTCGGTGCTCAACCACTCAGCCATGCCGGCCGGGCACAGCCTGGTCCTTTTTACCAAGGCCGGCTGGGGACCCGGCAAGAGATTTCCTGTGCCACCAGGGACGTTCAGTGTGGAAACCCACAGCGTCGGCGGGATGGCAGCGCTCCTCCGGGACTCGGCGGGCAGCAGTTTCCTCGCTGCGTGTGCTTCTGCAGCGGCCGGGAGAGGCCTCACGCCGCCCCAGATACGTGGCCAATTAGAGATTTCAAAGGGGATGAGCGTTCAAGGTACTTGGTTTGTGGGCTTTTTTGATGCCGTTTTTCTTTGTCTCTTTTCCCCATTGTGGTTGTAATCCCAAATGGAGCTGCAGGAAAAGGCAGTATGTTATCAAGGCAAAGTTTATCTCCCGCTCATTACAGCGCCGGGCGACGCTGGCAGAACCGCCAGCCGCCTCTCCGCTTCCCCGCTGAGTGGGGTGTCAGTGCACAGAGCCACCCGGCACCGACTCCTAGGTGAGCAGAGACACCCTGGCCCCTGGGTGCGCATGCAGTCCTTTCAGCTCCGGGTCAGAAACCCTCCCTGCCTCCTACCCCACGGGAGGGGCCCAGCCCTGGGGGCAAGTTCTCAGAAACCCGAAGGGCCTCCGCCCGGCCTTCTCCAGCCTCGCACCTGTTTCTCAAGTGTCGCCAGTCAGCAGTGTGTGGGTCATCATCCTCCAGGAACATTTCAGGCGAACCCCAGCTCTGCTCCGTGTGACTGTGATGGGGCAGACACAGCCCGCAGGCGATGCTGGGCTTTGGGGCCCATGAGCTGTGGGACCAGGAAGGAGTTATTTCGGCGCTAGGAGCTTTGTTTTCTTCCTCTGAACAGTGGGGGTCATAACAGCGCCCAAGGCATAGATGGGGTGGTGGGAGGGTTGAATGGGACAGTGCACCCGCAGGCTCCCAGGCGCCTAGCACGCGTGCACCACACCTTCCATACCAGTTGGCCAGACACATCGGCATTTCTGGGGTCACGCCTGACACCAGGCCAGGCAATTGGGACCCAATGGGGCACACGAGGCTGTGGTTGTGGCACCCCATGTTACAGTAAAGGGGGAAACGGTGACCAGACGCACACCATGAGGAGCTTTAGGGGGGGACCCAGGGCACTGTGGGAACACATTATGGGGGCTCAGTGTCTCTGAGACACTTGCAGCCCAGAAGAGAGGGGAAGGGGGATGGGTCTTCCTGGGGCTGGAAGCAGCTGCCATCCCCCCTTTAGGGCCCGGGGTCCCGAGCACGGGGCGCTCGTCAGCAGGGGTGAGGCGGGCTGCCCTCTGAGCACCGGAAATGCCAACAGCTGGAGCAGGAGCACATGTTGGGGGCCTCAGTTTCTTGGCCCCGGATCCCTGACCAGGGGGGTTGTAAGCAGATGGTAGCAGCCCGGCCCTGCAGGTCCCAGGGAAGAGCAGGGGCCTCCCCGCGGGGGCTGCGCCTCTCCCGCTGCCCTGGGCAGGCGTTTTGTCCGTTTTGTCGTGGGCAGCTCTTCCCTTTAAGGTTCCCTCCTAGACCTGCCTTCCTGAGCAGCTCCGCGTATGGATGGAGCCACAGGAGGCGCAGGGCGGGGGAGGGGCGTCCAGCCCAAAGCCTGTCACAGATGCCCACGGAGAGCTGGGGAGGATTAGAGCGAATCATTAATTGTCATTAATATGCTGGGGCTTGGCAGCCCTGGGTTTATTTTTACACCAAAGCCCAGACGTGCCTCGCACACGTCCCTGGGTTCTGGGCTCTGCGGGAGACGGGAGCACTGGTCGCACTTGTCATATGCCAGGCCCTGCGGGCTGGAGAGCTCCCCTCAGCCGGGCGCCTCAGGAAGCAGGCCTCCACGGCCCCGCCGCCTTCCTCCCAGCTCACCGACTTGTCCCAAGGCCCCAGGGTGTGAAGGAGGCAGTTCAGAGAGAGGCGAGTGGCCGCACAGGGAAGGCCATGTTGGAAGCGTTAAACCGCCGCCAGGAAGGGCAGCGTGGAGCAAGTGCTGTCGAGCAGGACTTTACGGAGGCTAACATCGGTGTGGGCAATGGAATTCTGGGTTGCCTGTCCCTTCAGACAGTTCTGTGAGACCCAGGTTGTACTCCAGTTCATCATGGAGTCATGCTGACCGCTGTCGCCGGGAGCTGACGGTGTGGTGGAGACACCCACGTTAGCCAGTGCTGTCCTGAGGGCTGGAGGCCCACAGCAGGTCTGTGGCAGGGCCAGGAGCCACGAGAGGGGTTGCCTTGGCGCTGGGTCGGTGCTGAGCGAGGCCACGTGCATCAGTCAGTGAAGGGCTCTGGTGGAGAGGGGTGGGGCCTGGCCTCTCCCACCTTCTGCCGCCTTCCTTCATGGGCCCCTGTCCCTTCCCCTTTGTCAGCACCAGGGAGAGCGTCATCAGCTTCGCATCCATTTCCTATAAGAAAGGACCATGAACTTGGCGCGTGTAACGCAGCACAGACTTCTCATCGTACAGTCCTGCAGGTCAGAAGTCCAGCTCGGCCCCCTGGGCTGAAGTCAAGTTGATGGCAGGGCTGCGTCCCTTCAGGGCTCCAGGGCTGAAGCGGTCTCCTGCCTCTTCTGGCTTCTAGAGGCCGCCCTCACTCCTTGGCTCAGGGCCCCTTCCTCCACCTGCACCCCAGCAACCTGGCATCTCTGTGCCTTCCTGCCCTAGTCACATCTCCCCCTGGCCCTCCTCTCTGCCTCCTCTTCACCATTTAAAGGCCCTGTGATTACACTGGGCCCACTCGGATAATCCAGGGATGTGCAAACACGGAGCAAAGGCCTCGTGAGGGCACAGAGAAGGCGGCCGTCTACACGCCAAGGAGAGAGGCCGCAGGAGAAACCAACCCTGCTGATGCCTCAGTCTTGGACGGCCAACCTCCAGAACTGTGAGAAATAAATGTCTGCCACTGCAGCTGCTCCATCTGTGGTACTTTGTTATG
Organism: Myotis lucifugus; assembly: GCF_000147115.1. Lineage (NCBI taxonomy): Eukaryota > Metazoa > Chordata > Mammalia > Chiroptera > Vespertilionidae > Myotis > Myotis lucifugus. Next base: position 77,533 of record NW_005872075.1, read on the forward strand.
GTAACCCTAGCAACCAAGACTGGAACAGGGTGACATCCCGTCTCCCTCGGCTCAGCACCCTGAAGAAAAAGAAAGCTGGTCACTGGCGTGCAACCTGATGGCTCCCATGATGCTTCCCCCTTCAGGCTACATTTGTGCGTCTTCCTCACCCAAAGGTGATTCTTCGGAACAAACACCACTCTCTGCCCGCATTCCTCTGGGTTAGTTTTCTGGATTCTGGAAGGTGTACGTGACTCATTGGAGAACACCCTTGATGAAACCAAGGACTGCAGATATCTGAGCATCTCCTGGACATCGCTTACAGTGCGTAGAGCCAGGAGTCCTTTGTCAAGGCCACTTAAAGCACGAAGTGAACTTGGATCTCACTTTCCTTACCTTGAAACAAAGAAGCAAGGTCAGATGGCGAAGATCCGGCCCGCCAGTTCCAGTCCTTTCTGAGTGGCAGCCTGCGACCAGTGGGAGAGAGAGCTCTGGCCAGGGGGCCACGTCTGCAGAGGGTGCTGGAGGAGCTAACGTAGCAGGCATGCCGGGTACCGCCATCCCCGTCTGATGGGCCCCCAGGGCTTTCCCCGCCCAGGTCTCTGCGACTGCAGACCACAGGAGCCCGCAGACCCGGGTCCGAGTGTCCCCTGATCTGTGCCTGGAGTCCCTGGTGGGGTGGAGGGATAGGACTTTTCTCTTTTTTCAAAGCAGAGAGAAAAGCGTGTGTGTGTGTGTGTGTGTGTGTGTGTGTGTGTGTGTGTGTGTAGTTTTCTTCCTCCAAGCAAAGCCTTTCTAATGTTCATTAGGCAGAAGTATCTATTTTCCATGCACTGTAATTGTTCTCTCTGCGATGAAATATGTTATTTTTCTTAAGTAAAGCTACAGGCAGTTTATTAGCAGAGCTAATTAACCCCCAATCAGCAACTGGCTCACCCCTCCTCACAACCTGCCTGCATCTTCGCAGGCGGCCCGGTGGTGCGACAGCACTTGTATTTATAAATCTGTACAATATGAACTATATTTATGCGCACGGCATCACTTTTGTTAGCCACCACGTCTGACCTACCTACAACAGATGGCGCGAGAACTGGACCGCAGGTCCGGAGCTGGGCCCGAGGCCCCGCATCTCCGCTGCCAGTCTTTTTTCATTTGAACCTTTCAGCCTGTTAGGTGGCTTTTCTTCCCAACAGATATTCCCGGGTCAAGGGTTGCCTCATGCATTGCGTGGTGCAAGCTGGGTGTCTCCTTGTGGGCGGGTGTCAGCCTCTCCCTCACTTCCCTAGTCCTGTTGAGGGGTGAATGGGGGTGTCCTGGCCAGGGGTAGTCATTTGAGGAAGGTGGACAGTCTGCTGAGGCTTCAGTGGAGGTGAAGGCTGGAGGGATTCCTCCGAGCATCCTAGCAGCCCCCTCCACCCCCCGGACAGGCGGAAGTTGTCTGCGGTGGCAGGTGGCACAAATTAGGTTCAAGTGGACAGTCTGTCTGCCAGAGACCCAGCAACTCCCACGTCTTGGCCCGACGACTGTCTCTGTCGGGTTTCCGGACACTGAATGGAAGAGCCAGAGGGAGTCAGGATCCCCTTTATTAGCAGCGGGGCTGGGCTGGGCTCCGTGGTGAAGATGCCTGAGAGTCGGATGCAAATTTGAGCTGGAGGCGCCTCCGACGAGTGGGATCCTGGGGTGTTTGTCTTCCTGTGGTGACGGCCTTTTTCACTGCGCCCGTCTTCAAGGTTCCCCATGCAGCGCAGCTCTGGGGGAACTGCTACCTGTGGTACCTCCGCTTCGGGCTAAGTTTCTCGGGAGTTTCTTTTCTCCACAGGATTTACTCTCAAGCCCACCCCTGTGCTGTTGACATGGCCGGGATGGATACTCTGATTGGCCAGCCTGGGCCACGCCCACCTGTGAAGCCAAGGTTGGGGCCAGTCTGTGCCTCCCCCAATGGAGGCTGAGCACGAGGGAGGGGTTGGTCAGCGGGGTGCTGTTCCGAGACCAGGGAGCGGGGAGAGGTCAGGCAGCGACAGCAGACGCACCTGCACCTTTCAGAGCCCATCATGACGCTGCCCTGGGCTGAGACTTGCTCTAAGCTCATGTCCCCCCCTTCTCCTGCCCTCTCGTCCGGGTCTCCCCTAGTTTCCCGGTGTATGTTGGCCTTTGCAGTGGCTCCTGCCCTCTCTCCAGCCCAGGGGTGACCCCGTTCCAGATAATCTGGTCTGGCCCATCACTGCCCTCCGCCTGGAGAGGACTCGCCGTGTCTGCCCTCTGTGACCGCCAGGGCCACAGGGAGCGTGCCCTAGATTGGGGCGCTCGCCTTTGGAGCCCGTGCTCTCACCTCCCCTGTCCCGCCCGCCTTCGAGCCTTGCCTTTCCCCATCCAAGTTATTTTCCTCATTTGTCAGCTTCCTGTTGTGACGTGCGCGCTGCTTGTTGGTGGTGTTGGTTTGTTATTTTCACTCTGCTCTGGGCGCTGACACTTCCCAGAGGTGCGGGCACATTCTGAAATAATGATCTCCCGGGTCGAGCGAGCCTGACCCTCTGCAGAGCTCGGAGCAGCTCGGGTCTGGGGGAGGGGCGGGTGTCACTCGGGCCCAGTGTGGGAGAATGCCCAGCGGGGGTGCAGAGAGCCGGGGCTGCAGGTGGACGGGAGGCAGGAGGGAATGTAACAGGTCCAGGTGGTGGGGCCTCAGAGGTGCTGGTCTGCAAGGGCGGCTCCTGGCCCCCCTCAGGTGACCGTGAGGCTGCCCAGGGCATCAGGCCGCGAGGAGGCAGGTTCTCCAGGATAGCAATGGCTGATGCACCTCGGAGGGTCTGGGCGGGGGAGGGGTGGGTAGGAGCAGGGGTCCCAGATATTGAATGCCCACAGGTGAGCCCCCACCCCTTGCCCACCTTGCTGGTGTAGAGGTACAGGGATCATCCCATTATTCACGGGGGCTCCACGTCCTTGCTGGTGGCAGGAGTGCTGCCAGATTCAGTTTCTGTCGCAGGGGGCCCTGGCGGTCTGGTTCTTCAAAGCCAGGTGGAGGCGGTGTGTAACCAGCAGCCCGGGGTGGGGCAGCCTTCTCTCCGCAGGAGCAGGCTCACTGGGGTCCTGCTGTTTGGCAGCCTGGGTGCAGCATGAACCCCCCCACCCCCGCTGCCCATGCCCTGGCCCACACTGCCCTGGTGTGTCCCCTGTGGGCGCAGCAGTGACCATGACCTCACCGCCCAGCCAAGCAGGGCACGCTCAGGTCCCTCTGAGGGGTGAAGGGGAAGGGGGCCCCCCAGTCCAGAGAGGAGGGGACTCAGTTGACTAGTGATTAAAGGTCCCTTTTGGGGCCACAGCAGTGGAGCAGGGCCTGGGGCTGCCCCCTGCT
>NW_005872075.1:81446-83524 GCF_000147115.1 Myotis lucifugus
GCAGCCGGGGCCAGGGATCCTTTTCTGAGGCAACCTGTCCATCTCATCTGCAGAGCCACAGGCCACGATCCCCCTCCGACCGCTGAGTCTGTGTTTCTGTGTGTGTGTGTGTGTGTGTGATAGGATGATGTATGTGTATGGCAGGTGGGAAGGAATTGAAGGAGGGGGTGCAGCTCTCTTAACAGAGGTGAAGGCAATGCCCCCAAAAGACAGTGGCTCTGCCCCCCAGGACTGGCCAGGGCCGTGTGTAGCAGCGGGTCCCACTGTGGTCATCTGTGAGGACTGTCCCTTCCCCTGGAAACTGACAAAGGCAGGCGGGGGCCATGTCCATCTCCGAGGACCAGAGAGAGAGAGAGAGAGAGGGTTCCAGGGAAAGCTCAGGCCCAGGAGGCAACATGCCCCTCAGCTCCTCCCTCCGCCTCCCAGGCTGTTGCCGGGAATTTCTAATGCGGGGCCACTGGGGTCCCTCACCTCTCCTGGCCGTGGCACCTTCCGTGGACCCTCGGGGCCCATGCAGGTTGCCTCAGTGCCTCTCCTCTTCACCCTCCAGTCCTCCAGCCCCCACGCTCTCCAGAACCAGGCACATTCGGTTCAGTGGGCCTCTCCTCCCTCCATCCTCCCCTCCCCCGTCCCTCCTGCACACCCGACTCCTCTTCACTCAAGAGCCCGGGAAAGGCGCGCTGGCTCCACGCCACGGAGTCTCTGGACCACGCTCTCCACCAGGTCTTCACTAGTCCGCCCCTTGAACACCAGGCAGGGCAGCGCGGGCGCGCTTTGGTGCTTTGCCCCTTACGCTCTGTGTGATGGAGAGCCGGTTTGTTGCTGTTGTTATTGTTTTTAATTTTCTGAACCTTCGCTTTCTCACCTGGAAAATGGACATTTGGGGCCAGATCCTTCTTTGTTACGGGATGGAGGCTGCCCCTGCATTGTAAGTAGCATCCCTGGCCTCCATCCACCCGATGCCCGTAGCCCTCCGAGTCATGACAATCTAAAATGTCCCCAGATATTGCCAGATGTCCCCTCAAGGCACATATCACCCGCAGCTGAGAACCACCGCTTTAGAGCTCTGTGTTCGCTCAGTGCCTCACCTGGCGGTCCCTCTGCCCAGCACTGACGTCCCTGTTCACCCCGCAACTGCTCATCACCTCTGAGCCAGGCCCTGTCAGTTCCCGAGGGCTCTCTGATCCCCACTCTGATTCCCACAGGGCCCTTCTGCACCCCACACCCCCAGGCTTCCCGCTCTGCCGTCCTCCTCACCCCCAGTGCAGTTCGTAGGCGATTATTTCCTCACCGTGTCCTCACCTGGTGGGAGGGGTGATTCTTCTGCATGTAACTTGACCTCTTTAAAGGCGGAACAGGTGGTTTATTCACCTTTTTGTCTTTAGCATGTCATGTAGGGTCTGGAATATAATAGATGTTCAAAATGTATTGAGTGAAAGAATGCAAGAATGGGTGAAGACTAGATGGATGGATGGGTGGGTAAGCTGATAGATACATTTGTAGATAAGTGGGGGAGAGAGTAGTTGCATGGAGGTGAATTGGTGGATAGAAGGATGGATGGATGGGATTTAGGAATAAATTAATAAGTAGACAAATGACTAGATGTGTGGTTTGATGAATGGATGGAGGATAGATGAATGGATGAATGGAGAGATGACTGGGTGGGTGGGTAACAGATGGATAAGTAAGCGGGTGAGGAGATGGATGAGTGAGTGGATGGGTATTCGGAGAATGGATGTATGAATGGGGGATGGATAGAGGGAAACCTGTGACTAAGTCAGTGAGTGGATGAATGGATAGGTGTGTGGTCTGATGAATGGAGGGCCAGTAGATGAATGAGTGAATGGATGAGGAGATAGATAGGTTGGTGGGAAGATAGAGGGTGTGTGGGTGAAAGCACAGATAGGTGGGTGGATGGGGGAATGTTTGAGGGAATTAACGCCGTTAAGGATAGAAGGTTATGAGTGGTGGATGGGATGAATGAATGGAAGACACGGGCTCAGTGTGAAGGAGAGAGGGCATCCCTGTAATCGGCTCCTCATCTGGACACCCGGAGTGAGAACGGGTTCAGGGCACCC
>NW_005872075.1:89270-95590 GCF_000147115.1 Myotis lucifugus
CATGATGGGAAGAGTTGCAAGTCAGACTGTGAGGACACGCGGGACTGAGGGTGTGGTCGTGGTCGTCTTCAGAAAAACCGCTGCACACGGGCCGGACGTGGCCTTGGAAAGGGGCCGTGTCCCAAGCAGAAGAGGCCGTGAGCCGGCAGACCCAGTGGCCCCGCAGGCAGGGCCGCTCCCGTGGTGACCGAGTGGGCGATGCTGGGCGAGTCGGTTCTGGTGGAGGGATGTCCAGGGAGGAGTGGTCAGAAGCGGCCTGAGGATGGAGGGTGTCGGTGGACATGGGCTCTGGGAAAGGAGACGAGTCACGAGGGAACGAGGACGCTGGTCCCGGGACGTGGGGACAGAGGCGGACAGGCTGGCGAGAGCTGCAGTGTGAGGCTCGGGGTAGACTCGCTCTTGAGAATGGCTTCCTTAGGGCTCAGGGAAGGATGGGAGCTGACGGAAAATGGCAGAGAAAGAAAGCGGAGGCAGCAGAGGGGAGAGGGGGAGGAAGGCGGGCGGTGGGAGCACGTGGGCCGTGCGAGCCGGTGGAGGGCCTGCGTCCGGTTCTGGGCCACTCTCCGCACCTGGCTGACCGAGCAGCTTCTGGCTGGCAGGGGCTGGTCTGCCTGGCAGGACCCTTGCAAAGGGAGCAGGGAGGGTAGCAAAGGGGAGGAGCTGAGGCCAGAAGGTCAGGTGGAAACAACGGGGAGGGAGCTCCGGGGCCCTAGAAGCTGGGCGCAGTTGGGGTGCACCCTGGGAGCTCCTCCCCCCCCCCCCCCCGCCCCGTGCGGATTCCTTTGCATTCAGGACGGAGCTGGTTTCTGTGACAAAGGCACACATGGCAGCGCCCACGATGCCCCCCTCGCTTGGAGAGCGGTCCCGGGGAGCTGGCAGAGGAGCCCATGCTGGGGAGGAGGGAGCGCACGCAGGGGGCGGCTTGCACTCCCTGACTTGCTATTTCGGACCCAGAGTCTGTTCCTCCTGGGTCTCCGCTCAAACTAGTGACAGGCTCCTCGCAGCAGCGATCTCTCCCTTAACCCCTCGCGCTGGCCATCTGTTCAGAGCTCTGATGTCTGCTCGTCCCCGGAGCAGGAATCCCATTATCCCACTCCCAGCCTGGCACGCAGGCCGTCCCTCACGCTGCCCCTGCCCCGCACAGCACAACCAGCCACTCGCTCACGTCCGAGGGCGTGGATGCTGCCAGGCCCGTGGGCGACTGGCTCACGGCTGAGCAAAAAATACCGGAAGCCTGTCCCCCACACGTCCTCCCGCAGATCCGAGCCTGGGAGCCGGTGCCTCGCCCCCGTCGACTCCCCCAGCCTGGCTTGGAAATCGCCCCTCTGCTGTGCTCCACCACCTGGCATTCGCTCACACCCTGTCTTTCTGGAGAGGCTGCAAGGGGCCGCCTCCCCCTCGGGTTCCTCAGGCTCCCAGGCGGGGGACACGCCCTCCCCCTCTCCTCGCCCTCCTCTGCTTTGACATTCCCGGCGTCCAGGGTAGACTTCCGGACAACACTGTTCTGTGCAACCTCCTGCGATGGTAGAATGTCCCACAGCGGCCCCGTCCAGTGTGCTGGCCACGAGCCACACGTGGCTGCCACGCCCCGGAAGTGTGTCCCGTGGAACCAAGCAACTGGACTGTGACATTAAATTGAAAAATGGACTTAGATTCAAACGTTGCGAAGTTTCAGGGCAGCAGCACGTGTTAGACATGCAGTCTCGGGCCTCGCCCCTGACCTCCTGGGTCAGAGCCCTTGGGGTGGGTGGGGTGTAGCCAGCCCTGCGGGTGGTTTCTATGCACCGTGGGGTTTGAGGGGCAGGGACCCAGGCCCCCCGCTCGTCTCTGATGGCTGCCACCCTGTCGCCTGGCCCTTTGGACAGCCAAGGTGCTGGGGGACAGCCCTGCCCGCCTCCGGGTCTCTGTGCTGGGCTGGTGCTTCTCACCCCCACAGCAAGCCGGGGCCGTGGGAAGTTCTGAGTGACGAATGCAGCAGAGAGGGGCGCTGGCTTTTTCCATTCGCCCGCTGAGCGCCTTAACCCGGAGGCGAGGTGTGCAGTCATCATCCACCCAGGAGCAGGCCTCCCCGTGAGCACGGGCCTCACCCCCACCTTCCCTCCCTCGCCCACGGGAGGCTGAGCTGCCTCGGGGAGGCTGCACTGCGCGCCACGCCCGAGAACTCCACGCAAGGGCTGCAGGGCGCTCGGCTGCACAGCGGCCACGGTCTTGGCTCTTCGTGGAAATTGAGCGTGTCTCCCAGGTAGTGCTCACCCTCACGCAGTCCTGCGGCAGGGCCTGTTATTCCTGTTGCTCAGCAGCGAGGCTGTCTGTCCGATTCCCAAGCCCACGCTGTTACCTGCAGCCCGTGCACTCCTCCCAGGCAGCAGGGCAGGCGTGGGCCCCTCTCTGGAGCCCCGGCCGGGGTGTCGGCTTCTGCTCGTGCCCAGGGAGCTCTCTCCTGAGCAGAGAGTGGACCTGAGGCTGCCTGGTTGCGGTGCCATCTCACACGGGGAACTTGCGTGCGACCCACTTAATATCTGAGCGTGCTGAAACCCTCACCCCCGTGCCTTCTCCCTCTGTCTCTTCCCCGTCTCTGTGGCTCTCTCCCAACCAAACGGAGCAGGGCCCTGAGAAGGTGCCTCTGACTCCAGCTGGGGCCCCGGGAGCAGCCAGGCAAGTGCCGGCTGCCCGAGGGTAGAGCTGGGAGGAGCTGCCCAGAGCGGGAGGCAGGAGGAGTGGCGTGGTCTAGCACAGGGGCACCTTTTGGCACCTGCCGTGGGCGGGATGTGACCCCTTCCTGAGACGCCAGAGTCTCCCAGGGAGCTTAGGGAGACTGCACACAGCCCTCCAGCACCTGCCCATCCCCTCGCTTGCTCTCCTTGTCCCTCTCCCAGCTGCTGCCCAGCACGACCCCCGCTGCCTCATCCCCTGCTCCGGCACGGCCTGTCCCTGGGCCTGACAGCAACAGCTGGCTCCGTGGCCTCTGCTTCCTTCGGAGGGCCCACGCCACCTTCGAAGTCTGCCTTCTGCCCTCGGATGAAGGACGGGGTCGAGGGGTGGTCCGGGTGTGAAGGGGGGGTGACTGCCAGGCCAGGAGTGATGACAGGAGCCCCCAGGAGAGGTGGCTGCTCAGCCTGCGAGTTTCCCCTGGCGGCCAGTAGGTGGTGCTAGATGCCAGCCGAGGCCCAGCTGGGGCTTGTGGGAGCCACCACAGCCCTCCTCCCAGGAAAGGGCTCTCCTGCCCAGCTGGGCGCCTGGCTTTCCTCCCGCAGGGCCTCACTGTGGGGTGGAGTCCGTGCTGGCTCCGTTCTCAGACGTGTTGACTTCCTTCGCGTTGTCCACAGTCCCTGCAGGAACATGGGACCCACATCGCGGGGCCCCTCCCATAGAGGCAGCAAGGCCAGCCTCAGAGAGTGAGACGGAGGACTCGGCCCGTCCGCCTTCAACTTAACACCCTCTCCAGGCCACGCTGCTCTCGGTTTGCAAGGGTTGACCCTGGGGCCCAAAGAAAGATTCTGCTGGGATGGAGGTCGGGGAGCAAAGAATGGGAAGCAGAAGGTTCGGCTTAATTTTCTAGTTGAAGTCACTGGTTAGTGGATCAGCACAGGTGCTGGGCTCTGCAGATACTCTAGCCCTGGTCTCAGGGACCCCGAATCCAGAGGGAGGCAGAGCATGCCTGGCCACCCCGAGCCCAGCCGTGGGGCCGGCACCCTCTGAGCAGGCAGGCTCGGAGGTTAGCACGGGGAGCTGTGCTGCAGAGGCGGGTGTCCAGGCTTTGGCAGCGAGGCAGGGTTTTGGAAGGTAGAGGCTGCAGGGGCAGAAGTGCAGAGGGGGGCATGAAGTCAGCTGGGCCCCGGCGCTGGGGACCAGGGCTGCTGGAAAGGGAGGTAAAGCCAGATCCTGGAACATGTTGGGTGCTGGGCAGGGGAGCCTGGAATGGGGTCCTGTAGGCAGCCGGGACCCACGGGAGGTTTTAGAGCAGGAGAGACAGAATCCGGCCTGTCTGGGATGGAGGTCGGGCACAAAATGTCAGGCACCTGCGACTTCCACCACTTGTGTCTTTCCCTCTTTATTCTTTAACTAGGGGCCTAGTGCACAGATTTTGTGCACATTGAGAGGAAATTAATTAGATGGTGGCCAGTGGGGCAGGACTGGGCGAGACAGGCCGGACACACCCTGGAGCCAACCTCCCGCGGTCCCTCCCTGGCCGCCTGCACCTGGGGCGGTGCCATGGCTCGAAGGGCATCTGTGGAATGAGCAAGGTCCCTCCGGCAGGTGGGGTCCCTTAGCCTGGCCTGCGGGGATCAGGCCTAAACCGGCTCTCCGACATCCTCCGAGGAGTCCCGGATTGCGAGAGGGCGGTTCTCGGGTGACACACCCCGGAATCGGGCTCCCTCCTCTCTGGTTCTGGGGTGCGTCACCCGAGAACCACCGCTGCCAAGTCACCGCAGCTCGGCAGCTCCTGCGTTGAGTGTCTGCCCCGTCAGTGCACGTCATAGCTACTGGCCGGTCGGCCAGTCAGCTGGTTGTTTAGCCTTTTATATACTAGTATATAGATGAGGAGCTGGGCCAGTCTTGTCCATTGCAGCAGCCTTGTCCTCTCTCCCATGTGGAGGAGGGAGGCTTGGGCAGCGGTCCCACTTCACTTCTGGTCTGGCTCGGTTTCGGCCAGGCCTGGAGTTAGTCTGTTCGTCCAACTCCTCATGGCTGTTCCAGACAGATTCAGTGTGGCCCCGTCCACCTGGAGCGGGCAGGCCTCCCACACCCCCGACACCTGCCTTCCCCTGCTTCTCTTCACCTGTGTCCCCTCCCTCTCCCTGGGCCACACTCTCCCACGCTCCCCCTCCTCTCCCTCCACCCGACCCCTGACCTCTGGCTGTGACCTTAGACCCAAGGTTGCTCCTGGCTCCTCACTTTGTACCTTTCCCTTGACTCCTCACCTTGCTCCTCACTTTGACCCCAAGTGCCTGGCTCTTCACCTGCGAGAGATGGATCACAGACGTCCTGGGGGGAAGATGCCCACACCGCACAGATGGGCATCTGCAGTGACCGCCCTTCCTCCCCCGCCCCGGTCCTTCTGGGAGGCAGGTCGCTCCAGGTGGCACGGGGCTCCTTGCTGAGCTCCTCAGGACGCCGCCGGCCTTATAATTGCCTCTCTGTCTCCCTTATGGGATGACAAGGGCATCCATCAGGAGCTCTCGGGGGTCATTTCCCTCCTCGGCGGACAGTGTCCTGTCCCACAGGCTCCACTTCTGTCTGTGGAGCCCTGGCCCCCTAAAGCCAGGGAGGATGACCGGCCGGGGCTGAGGGTCAGTTCGGGCCAGAGCCAGGCCCCAGTGAGGCCCTGGGCTGCACGAGGAGGGGCGGCAGGTGCTGTGACTCCCACATGTGTCTGTCCCTGGCCCGTCCATCTGGCCCACATCAGGCCTGGCTCAGAAACCAGGGCTGTCAGACAGGTGGAGACTGGAGTCTCTTCCCAGGTGCCAGGCCGCCGGGATGAGACCCAGACTTGCCAGGGGCAGTCTCTGCCGGAAGTGGAAGAGGGAGGGTCTTTTACCAGGAGCCTCAGGCAGGGAGACCCCGGGAAGGGCAGCTGCCCTCTCCCCCTTCTTCTAGATTTGGGGAGTGCGCTGGAAGCAAGGCTGTCGCTAGCAGAGTCAGGGAAGATAACTTTGCTTGCCAGTGGCACCCTAGAACCTCAAGACTTGGGTAAGAGGGCCCTGGACTTCCGCCAGCACCCAGCTACATGGGTCCCAGCCAGGAAGAGGTTTTGAAATCCCCCAGTTTCAATCTACCCATTTTACAGAAAAGGAAAGTGAGCCCCAGGTGGTACCAGACTCGGTTCCCAGGGTCTTAACCAGTAGCTGGCAAGGAGCTGACGTACACAGAACGGGCGCCAGCAAACAGGAACTAATGAATAAAAACAAATGAGTGAACGGTTCTTCCCATCTGAATTAACCCTCCCTGGCACGCCCGTGCGTGTGCGGGGTCACAGGTGAGGTCACAGGTGAGCTGCCGTTCTCCTGGGCTGGTCCCGAGTCCGACTTTCCCACCATCTTGCCCAGCCCGTGGTTGGCCCTTAGTCTCCCAGAGGCTCCTGGGTTCTTCTTTTCCACTCTCATGGCTCCAACGGAAGTGAGGGATGCTGGGAGTGAGAGGATATTCCCATCCTGCCCCACTGCAGCCCCAGTCAGCTGGAGAGAAAGAGGAGGCCTTTCTGCCCACTGGCCCCCTGCACAGAGTCAGCAAATTGGCCATGCTCAGCAAAGGTCAGCTGAATCAGCCCCCCTGCAGGACCACGCGGGGTATTTTTAGAAGCTTTTCAAGCCTGTGCTCCT
>NW_005872075.1:96673-99692 GCF_000147115.1 Myotis lucifugus
AGCTGCTGTGCTGCTGACTTCTGGGAGGTCGTCGTAGGCCTGTGTGAGGTTGGGCCGGAGAACCGTGTTCCTTGGAGAAAGATGCTTAGGGAGGTGATGTCATAGAAATCTGTCCAAAAGCGCCGCTGCGCTAAGAGGGCAGCTTTCCGTTTGGGGAGAGAGGTCCGTGGTCCAGGAGGCCAGCTGTGTTTGGACATGAGGTTCTGAGAGCTCCAGCCAGAATGGTTTTTGCGTTTTGCTTTTATTTTTGTTTATTTTTTGAGTGACGGAATGGATGCCTGAAAATAGAAGTTGTTGGCTCTGGTCCTAACTAGCCGTGTACCTTGGGGACATAACTTAGTCACTTTGGGCCTAATCTTTCTACCTATTAAATGGCAGGGCCCAGCCAGTGTGGCTCAGTGGTTAAGCATCATCGACCTATGAACCAGGAGGTCACGGTTCAATGCCCGGTCAGGGCACATGCCCGGGTTGCGGGCTGGATCCCCGGTAAGGGGCGTGCAGGAGGCAGCCGGTCCATGATTCTCTCTCATCATTGATGTTTCCATCTCTCTCTCCCTCTCCGTTCCTCTCTGAAATCAATAAAAATATATTTTTAAGAAATGGCAGGGATGGGGAATGAGGGGTGTGGACTGAGTGTGTGCTGCATAACGGGGGAAGCTTCCACGGAGGGTTTGTGGTAAAACACCAGGGGTCTTTGAGGGCACGGGGATCATGGACATGGCCCCATCTCCCGGGAGCACCCGGCTGGCTCCACGGAGAGATTTTCAAACGTTTGTTTCTGTCAGAACGCACACGGCATGTTCTGCAGGAGCGTGGCACACTAGCACACATTTCAGAAATAAAACGTGAGACTTCAAGGAAGTTTCGTGCCTGCTGCATCCTTCCCCCACTCCCTTCCTTCCCTCCCCCCCCCATCACCCATGGGTGGGGTTCATTCTCCTCTGTGCTGGGGTTCCGGTTGGAGAAGCGTGTGAAACACAGGACTGTTTCATAGTGGGTTTTTATTTTTTTTCCAAATGTTAACCTTCTGTAGTTACGCGACCTGCTATATTATTATTGCTATTATTTTTGGTCTGTGTGTGGGGGCAGGTGAGTTCATGATAAGCTGAGCTTACAGAGAGACAGTTTCATATCTTTTTCCTTCCCCCCCCGAAGTCCCAGGACCCGAAGCTTCCGGTGGGCTTGGGAGTTGAAGGGAGAGGCAGCCAGCTTCCTTGGCCAGCAGGGAGAGAAGGGAGAGAGAGTGGGAGTCAGGAGACAGGGCTGATATTTAAAATGTTCTCTTTTGTAAGCTTCCTATTGGGAGCCAACAGATGAAAAGCACGGCTTCTAACCCAAGGGAATGAAGACAGCCCCCCCCCGCCCCAATACTCCCTGGGGCCAGCAGTGGCCTCCACGCACACAGCACCCCTGAGGCGCCCTCAGCCCCGCGGCCTCCGCACACACACGTGTGCCCAGCGCGGGGGTCCCCGCCACAGCGGCACACCCCGCCCGCCACCCTCCTCGCCCATCGCTGCCCCTGCCCACACCTCCCCCAGGCACTGAGCACACCAGTTTACCTCGTGCAGGATCAAAATAAACTCTCTCTGGAAGCCGTTCAAAGGCTAATGTGCGTCCTCTCTTAATTATTGATTTGTTTGTTACAGTCGCTCGGGTAGGACATCCAATGCGGCCGCTGTGCCAAGCGCCTACCTCTCCATCCTTCCCCGTCGCCAGGAGGGGCTGGGACAGCGATCCCTCGTGGGAAGGGGGAGTTGGGTGTTGGGGAGCCTGCTCACAGGGCCGGTTACACAGCGACCGTCTCCCTAACACGCCCGGCCACACCCGCCCGCCCAGTGACCACAACTGGGGGCTCCCTCTCTCCTCCTCCTCCCTATTCCAGGAGGAAGACCCTGCAGGGGGGCTGTCAGGCGCAAAAGGCCGGTCGCCCCTGTGGAAGGTGGGCAGCCCCCCCGCTCCTGGGCCTCCCGAGGTGGCAGGGTGGTGGTGAGGGCTCACACCGGCTCATGCCACCAGGCAGCTGGGAGGTGGTGGACAGGAGATTTAACCTCTCATCTGTTTCCCTTCTGCTTCCTTATCTGTAACACAGGGCATTCGTTTGCAAGCATTCAGTGGAACCGTGCGTGGAAAGAGCGTCGAAACATGCTACTACACACAGAAGAAAAATGCTACACGCAGGCGTCAGTACAGCAGGGATTGTCGCCATCATTCTGCTCACGCCATCCCCGGAACCCCGGGATCGGGGAGGTGGCCTGGTGGCCCAGGGCGAAGCTCCCCTTTCAGTGTGGGGTGCAGCCTCTGGAGGCCCTGAGCCTGGGCCACCCTCCACCAGAGGCCCGTCTTAGGTGAGTGCTGTGGGGAAGGCCGCCCGCCCTGGGCCAGGGGACGCGTGGTCTGCGCTGGGGAAGGGCCACGGCCATCCCTCCAGGAGGCTGGGGTCCTGGGCTCTCTTCCTTGCAGTCCTAAGGATGGTTCTGGAACATGACAGCAGGAAGAGGGCATCCCAGGGGGAGACCAGTGCCCCACCTCTGAGGGCCGTCTGGCTTCCACCCGTTGGATGAACCCACGGTGCCTGCCTTCCACGTGTGTCTCCGGCCGGGTCTGTGGGACCTGCCCCCACACTGCACCCTCCCCCGTAGCTCTGGGGCCTGACCTGCGCTTGCCGGGCTCCCAGGCTGGCTGGCACCTTCCCCCACGGCCACCTCCCTTCCCTGTGCCACCCCATCCCGGAACTCCCTGGGCTGGGCTTTTGTTCCCCGTTCCCAGGCAGTGCAGCTGGTGCTGTGGGCTGGGGAGGGGGTGGAGGACAAGCAGAAAGCTGTGGGAGGGAGCTGGCTCCCAGTTCCAGAGCAGAGGGGGCTCCTCGGCCCCTCCCCCAACACACGCTTCTCCCAGTTCCCACGCTGGGGTCTCAGCAATAGGACTATTTTTGGGGGGGTGGGGCAGGGGAGGGTCTACTGCTCTGGTACCTACTTAAACGTGGTGAGCATGCGGTGTTCCCAGCCACTGTCCGCCAGGG
>NW_005872075.1:100110-105087 GCF_000147115.1 Myotis lucifugus
GAGACGGAAGCAGGCCCGCACCCCTTGGCGAGGCCCCGTGGACTGGCTGCCCTGCGAGCTGCTGTCCCCAGCCTTCTCCGGCTTTGGAGCTGAGAGCAGCAGCCACGAATCTTTGTGCTTCCAGAAGCCCCTCGGTATCTGCCCGGCCAGGGACAAGTCTGTAGCAGCAAAGGGTACAGAGGAGGTGGTCAGCTCAAAACACCCGTTTCTGTCCCAGACTTCCCTTGTGGACACACATGGGGTTTCAGGCAGCCAAAGGGCGCCTTAAATCACCCCCAAAAGGTGCGGTGTCCACCCTCGGCTGGTGCTCAGGCGGCCCCTGGGAGGATGTGGCGGGCCCAGGCCCCTGTCCTGGGAGGCAGACACTGAGCCTTCTTTGCAACTGCTGAGGGGTCAAGCGCGCAGGGGCTTAAGGAGCACGTGCAGAGCGCCGGCCGCGTTCAGGGCTGTTTAAAGGGCCAGGGACTCTGCCAGGGAAACAGGCCAGAGCCTTGTCCTCAGGGAACTTACACTTTATTTTATTTTATTTTTTTATTATTTTAAAATATATGTTTTTGTTGATTTCAGAGAGGAAGGGAGAGGGAGATAGAAACATCCATGATGAGAGAGAGTCATGGATCAGCTGCCTCCTGCACGCCCCCTACTGGGGGTTGAGCCTGCCATGCGGGCATGTGCCCTGACTGGGAATTGAACCCTGACCTCCTGGTTCCTAGGTCGACGCTCAAGCACTGAGACAGGGAACTTACATCTTAAAACCTGGGAGTCAGGAAGGCACACGGACACCTCTGCCCCGCTTTACCAACCTTAGCCTCCTTCCCGGCCCATGAAGGCCCTTGTCCCCGCTGTCCTCTGTCAGTGACCAGGCAAATGTCTGAGGATTGTGCAGAGCGGGCGTGAGGTGACTGGAGAGCTCACCTGGGCAGGAGGCGTGGGGCGTGTCTGATGGAGGGGGGCTGTGGGCGTGGCCCCCCTGTCAGTGCTGCTGCAGGAGGCCTCTCTGGTTGCCTTCTGGGGGCTCCCCCTCTCCTCCCCAGAAGCCCGGTGATTTCCTGCAATTTCATTTTATTCCTGAAACCAGCCGTCTGCCCTGGACCCTCCTCTCAGCAGGAGGCCTGTGGCCTCACCCTGAAGCCCCCATGCCCTGCCCCTGGGGCCCGGGACCCTGTGGAACCCCTGCCAGTCCAGCAGCTCCCAGCCAGCAGGGCTGCAGCAGGGACGGTGCCCCGGGGAGGCCCAGGAGGAGCCAGGAGCTGGCCAGGGAAGGAGGAAGGTGGAGGGTTGCTTCTCAGCGGTGATGCACCCCAGCCTGGGCCTGCGCCTGGGGCTGCCCTCCCCGGGACCTCACGTCTAAGAGCTGAGCCCGAGCGCATCCGTGGGCGGAGGCTGCGCCTGCCTAGCCCAGCCGGAAGCATGGACTCGCCCAGGGGTGCTGCTCTCCGTGCGGACCAGCTCAGTGCGGCCGCGTGCTTGGCTGCTGGTGGGCACCGGTGCCGGGTTTCCCGGCTGGGGCAGGGCAGCCTCCGGGGTCAGGCCCTGTTCAAAGCGCTTTACTGCCTCACCTCCCAACAACCTGGTGAGTTAGAGACTCTCGAGTCCCAAGTGTGCAGGTGGGGAAACTGAGGCACCGAGCTTTAAGTGCCTTGCCCAGGCTCAGACGCCATTGGGGGTGGGTTCAGCCAGTGGGCGTGTTACCTGGAACCACGCTTGGTCCCATTCCAGCTGCCTACTCCCCGTGTCCCCAGCTCAGAGCCTCTGAAAGCTGCGAGACTTCAAGTCACACTTTCAGGGCCGTTGACAAACCTGAAGGCTTGGCCACTGACCAGAAGGGAGGACCCGCGAGCTGTGCTTTGGGGCACAGGGAGGGGACTGATTCTCAAAGACTGGGGAGGTGGCAGCCTCCTAGTGGACTTTTCCCTGGGCTGCTCCGTGCCAGCACTCGTACCCCGAGCGGAAGCTTCAGGGGCTGGCTGCATTATTTCAGACTGAGGGCGACCAGGGAGTGGGGCTGTGTGGGGACAGAGTGGGAGCCCGGCTGCGAGCTTGGGGTGCTGTTGAGGGGTGCCTGCAGCAAGTGGGGTGGTGGGTCTTTGACCTTGGGAGTCCTTTCTAGCCCGGAGCCTCTATGAATCTGTCATTCGGGGTGAGTAGGATCAGGCTCACCTGGCAGCGTCACTGGGAGGGCCCCAGCCCCCTAGACACGCCCAGCAGGCAGGATCTCTCAGCGAGAGGAGGGGCCCTGACCCCCCACAGCAGCTCTACCTCTGGCAGGTGTGTGTCTGAGATCTCGGGACCTGAGTCAGGCTCCGGAGCTGGGCCTCCTGTGGGGGGATTTCCCTGCTGCTTGGGACCACCTGGGGGCTTGACTGTCCCTCTTCATGGGTGGGCGTCCGCTCCCCATTCCTGGCCAAGGACCCAGTGATGGGCATTGCGATGACGTAAGTCTCCGGGGGCCGCCAGGGCATTCTTTCCAAGGAGACAAGCTACCCCGACCCCTGCTGACCAGGAAAGGGGTGTCTATGCGGGAGACGTTCGTTCTCTTGCGTCTTCACGCAGCCTGGCCTCTCACAGGTGCGTGTCCCGGGCAGACCAGCACCTTGCGCGGGCAGTGACACCCATGGGCCTGCTTTTCACAAAGTCCTTGTATCACATAGACCAGTTTATTCCGGCCTCACTGCTCCGTGTTCTGAGACTTCACACCACGGGTGCCTCCTCCCTTCTCCGCCGCGTCCCTCGCCCAGGTCCCTGGGGAACCAGGGACTGTTCAGCTGCGGGGGACTGACCTTGGGCGCCATCCCACTGCCTCTCCGACCGCAGCACAGCCACGAGGCACCTGGGGAGGTTGCTGACACGGGCCTTCGGGGTTGGTGGGCCGGGTGGGGCCCGGATGCCGAGTTTGTAACAGGCTTTCTGGACGGGGGTGCTGCTGGGCAGAGAGGGCCTCGCTGTCCTTTTACAGACATGGAAGCTGAGGCCCAGGAGGCCTCCGTGCCCCGCCTGCCCGTGCCCAGGCCATCCTCTCCTTTAAGGAGGCCCCCTCCCTGTCAGCTGCCACTTCCTGCTCAGGCTCCCGGCTCCAGCATCAGCAACATCCCATCTCCGTCCCGGTTCACTGTCAGGGTGAGCGCCGTCTTGTGCCACCAGGCCCCTTGCTGCACAGCCTGTGTTGTTCTGCTGTCTCCTCTCCAAGGGGGTTTAAAGGCTTTATTGGTTCTGAGTTACGGACACCTCCCTTTCTCTGCTGGGAATGTTAAAAGTCACTTTTCACTTTCAAAAAGCAGTGTGCTGGGCATCCAGGCTGGAGACCCGATGCTGGGCCAAGTCCACGTGGCCTTCCCTGCCTCTTGGCACCTTCCTGGAGTGGCCTGAGAGGGTCCCCGTGTGTCCCAGCTGCCACCTGCCACCTCCTGAGGGCCGAGCTAGAGCCTGGCTGTGCCTCAGTTTCCCTGACTCTCAGGTATCCCAGAGCCAGCCCCAGAGTGGCCCTGGCAATGGCAAGGAGATGCCCAGTGGACTGGGGATTGGACTGGCCCAGGGCCAGTAGGAACTGGTTTGAGAGTCTGAGGAGGGCTCCACTCTCTGTCCCCTCCTGCTGGTGGGAGGGCAACACGCCAGTGTGGGGACCAGGCCATACTGGCAACTGGGGGAGAAGTCTCATGGGGGCCAGGAGAAGGCAGAATGCAAGGGGGGCCGGGAAACTGCCTTTTATAGGCACGTTCTCTCCCTTTTCCTTTCCCCCCCAAGTTCACTTGGGCGACAGTGCCGCTCGCAGGCGCCCAGGCCTGGCTTGTGGTTGGCCTGGGGCGGGCGGCACCCGCGCGCCCCCCTTCCCCCATCCCGCCCTGCAAGTTGCATGACCTGCATCGGGAATCCGCAGGGGGGCGGGGAGGACCCTTTTCAGAGGGCTGAAAGCAGGTGAATTCCGGGTCTTCTTTCCTCGCCTGCCCTCGCCCGAGCGGCTTTCTTCTCCCGTGAATGAATGCTGTGTGTCTGCCTGCCGGGGCTCCCTAACCCTTTCTTCTCCTTCCCCCGCCAACGCTCCGGCTTTCTCAGCAAACAGCTCTCACCCTCGGCATGTTGACGTTTTATTTAAAAAAAAAATCAAATCAAATCCCGATCGAGACAGAAAGTAGGGACCCCTCCTTCCTCTCCCGTGGGGACCTGAGCTCCAGTCAGAGGTCGGCTGCACCTGCTTTGCGCCCCTACCAGGAAGGGGTGCTTGGGTGGGAGGGGAGGAAGGAGGTGCTGCACCCCCGCCCCGAATCCGGGGAAAGCAGCCCGCCCGCCCCTCACCCCGCAGCCGGAGCCGCGGGCCCCAGCGGAGAGCCCAGCCCAGAAGCCGGCCTCCGACAGGGCTGGCCTGGCGCTGGCAGCGATGCCCCTTGCATCTCAATTTCCCCGCCGCCTCTCGCTCGCAGGGCTCGCCCGGGCCACCTGGGCTCTGGGGCGGCCCTTTCTGCGCTCGTTCCCCGCCCGCCCAAGGCCGAACGCACACCCCGCCGCCCATAGGCGCAGGGGGCACGGAGGCACCCACGGGGCGTGCCCCGCCGCCCCCTCCCAGCCGACCCCGCTCCCGCCTCTCGATCCCGGAAAGGAGTGTCATTGAGCCGGAGGACCACGCGTCCGCAGCCCTCCTCCCGGCTCCGGGCGCCTCTCCCGGGCATCCTCTGCGCTCCCGCTCGCCCTGTCGCGGCCAGCGAGCCTGTGCCCCCCACCCAGGCTCCGGAGCGCTCCCCGGTCACCTCGGCCGCGTTCACGTCCCTTCCTCCCGCGGTCGGGATTGCAGCGAAACCGGGCAGCGCGAGGGCCAAAAAGTGGGAAGGAGCGCGCCTTTCCGCATCGCGCAGCCAGCTGGCCAACTCCGCCTCCCCCGGCCAGACCCTCGCCATCCCAACTGCAACTTTTCCCCTTCGCCTCGGGCCCCCGGGGCTGCGCCGAGCGGGCGCCGGGCCGCGAGGCGTGGAGCGGCGCGCGGCTGCG
>NW_005872075.1:105907-119933 GCF_000147115.1 Myotis lucifugus
CGTTTCAAGGCAGAGGCCCCCTCCCCTCCCCCCTCCCTCGCCGTCTTTGTTTCCTACCCCCCCACCCAGCTCTCCCCACTGCCCGCGCCCCAACCCCCTCTCCTCTCCTCCTCCTCTCTTTTAGAAGCAGCGGTCGGAGATGGATGTCTCTCTCTGCCCAGCCAAGTGTAGTTTCTGGCGGATTTTCTTGCTGGGCAGCGTCTGGCTGGACTATGTGGGCTCCGTGCTGGCGTGCCCTGCGAATTGTGTCTGCAGCAAGACGGAGATCAATTGCCTGCAGCCGGACGATGGGAACCTCTTCCCCCTCCTGGAAGGGCAGGATTCGGGGAACAGCACCGGGAACGCCAGCATCAACATCACGGACATCTCCAGGAACATCACTTCCATGTAAGTCAGGCGCCGCTCCCGGCCGCCTCCCTGCCGCCCGCGGCTCCCTCTCGCTCCGGAGCTCGGCCGCCCAAGGCTGGGGCCGGCCCTGCGCTCGCCGCCCCCAGCGCGCTTCAGGCTCGCTCTGGCTCGGAGATGCTCCGGGCTGCGTATGCAGGTGACTGGCTCGGTCCAGGCTGGTCCGCGGTGCGTGTGCGCCTCCCGGGAGAAGACCCCCGCCAGGGAGGATGGGGGGGGCAGCCCGCCCCCGCTCCCACCCGCTGCGGCTGGTTTCCAGGGTGCCAATCGGGTTCTCTCCCCCCACTAAATAGCAACAGTTTGGCCACGCTCAAGTAGAATAAAGTAGAGGAGGTTCGAGTCCCTGGCAGCGGTGGTGGTGGCAGGGACAGCGGCGCTGAGCCTGAAGGGAAGGTGACAGGGACTGCCGGCCATCCGGCCAAGATGTTTAACTGTTTCCTTTTGGAAAGAGCAGAACACGCTGACAAGTAAACAAGTTGAGAGCTGGCTGCTGGGGGGTGGGGGGAGGCTTTGGACAGGGCCGGGTCGTCACGGACGCCCACCCTTGCCTGCCTTCTGCCTGTCCTCCCCAACCCCGTTTTGGGCATTTCCCAGACCCCTCCCCCCTTCCCCTCCTCTGCATCTGGGCGCCCACAGATAGCCCTGTTGGGCTTGGAGAACAGCTCGGGAACTGGGAGTGAGGATGGTGAAGGCAAGCGAGGGCTTGCCTGTTTTGCAGCCGGCGGTTCTGATATGATCGTGCAGATGTGTTTATTTGGAAAATTGAACTCTGACCTGTGTTTGCGTGGTTCTGCCCCCCATAAGTGAGACCTATGGTGGCCTGTTCTTTTCTGGTTATTTATCCTTGGCAGGGAAGGGGCCGGAAGCCTGGGCAGGGAGAAAGAACTTGGGGTTCAGGGGAGCCTGCCCATCTTTTCTTCCCCTGACCTCGGCCAGGTGACCCCCCTCCCTTCTGGCCACCAGAGAAGGGTGGGGTAGGCTCCCGGATTGTTCCGGAGGAACTTCTGGCCTTACTCGTCCCAAGTTCTCCACCCTTGGGGACTGTGTAAGGGGGCGGCATCCTGGGAAGGTTTCGCCGGGAATTTGAGAAGGCTTTTGGGGGACGGGGGGGGGGGGGGGGGGGGGTGACGAATCTGCCTTTGGCGCTGCTCTCCCTGGCGCCAGCCCTCCCTGTGCCTGAGCCCCAGCGTGATGGGGCTGCAAAGCCCAGGAGGAAATTGCAGGCCCTCTCTCTCCCAAGCCCGCCAAGCCCTCTCGGCTAATGGAGTCTCTGCCTAGCGTTCTCGCAGCCCAGCATTTTCGAGGGGAGTGTACAGCCCAGGAGCCGTTCCCCACTCTTGGCCCAGGAGACAAGCCCTGACCCATATCTTGGCTGAGCCGTTCAGCCCCTCACCACCTTCAGTGCCGGGGCTGGCTGGAGAGGACATGATAAACAACGGGGTGGGGGGGCAGGAAAAACAGACCAGACCCCACTGCCCTCTCCCATCCTGCAGGCCAGGCACTCGGCTTCCCAGGGCGGCAGGAGGGTCTGAGCGAGATGGTTGGAAACTCCGAGTTGGACGTGCACGCTCAGGGCTGTGTGTGTGTGGAGCTGGGGGAGCTTGGGAATGGGTCCCAGGGCTCGGGCTGAACCTAGGGATTTCCAGGGGGTTGCGGGGGCCAAGGGGCCCCAGGTGCCCAGGGAGGGGGTCCCTGGGAGCCCAGAGCTCATGCAGCTCGTTCCCTGCTCCACGGCTGTGTGTATCTGTGGGAAGTCAGTGGGCGGCCACCATCGCGTAGGTGCCTGAGAGCCACATAGAGCTGTCGCTGCTCTGAAGATGAGGCTGGGGAGCAGTTCGGTGGGGAGAGTTCACGTGGTCTTTCTAGGCAGAGGGTCCGAGGTGGGGATGCTGGGAAGGCTGGTGATGGCAGCCTCTGGTCCCCTTTGCCACAGGAGGACCCAGAGGGCATCTGGGGGGACGGGGCGGGAGGGATTGGAAGCCCCTCTGTCTGTGTCCCCATCCTTGTTTCGGGGCGAGGACTCTGGCGGTCAGTCAGGACTCCTTTCCCTAAACCCACCCGACACCTAAGAGCCAGGGAGCTGGGTTCTCAGAGGCGGGTGGGGGAAGGTCAGAGGTCGTGGGTCGGAGGCCCCTGCCCCACCCCTGTCCTCCCCAGTGCCCTGTTATGTCTATGGCTGGTATTGACTGCAGCCGGGGAAGGGCCCTGCCTTCAGGCCCAGAGGCGGAGGAGGCGGAGAGGGAGGGGAGCACGCAGACCCTGGGAAGCCGATGTCCCCATCCCTGCTCCACCCCCGGGGGAGTGAGGCTCAGGGCGGCCCAGGGACTTTCCCTGGGGCACCCAGCCCCGTGGGGAGCCAGGCTCAGCCCTCTGTCTGCCCAGCCCTGGAGCCTGGCACCCCACTCTGTGGAGCTGCCCTTGGGAGCAGCGGGAAGGAGGGGATTAGGGCAGAGCGAGCCCTCTGGGCAGGGAAGGGGCCTTGCTGGAGAGGAGCCTGGTGCTGCCAGAGATGAAGAACCAGGGGTCTCCCAGCCTTCCATCCGCCTGGGCTCTGGGTGTCACCAGGGGGTGCCCTCCATGCTCCACCCTCCTGATCTTGGGGCTGTGGTCCCTCCTCTCGAGGGGGGTGTGGTGTGGCTCCTGTGTACCCATTGGAGGCTCCTCTGATGGGGAGCCCCCTCCCCCCCCATGAGTATCAGAAGGAAATCAGCTGCCAGGCATCAGGGCAGAGTGTGGGTCGCACCTCCGCCCCTCCCAGAGCCCAGCACTCCAGTGCCCTCCCTTCTGGCCTCTGGGTGTAGAGGAGGCCGGTCCCTGTGCCAGGGGAGCTCTGACACACGGTGACCTTACCTAGAAGGGTCCACGCGCAGCTGCGCCCAGCCAGGCCCTGACGTCACAAAGGCAGGAGGGTGGTGGCTGGGAGGTGGCTGTCTGGGCCCTCTCTTGGGCCAGGCCTGCTGGGAGCTGGGTGGGAATGGCACACCCTTAGACCGCTAGAAGGGAGATGGGGGGAGAAGATGGCGCCGCTGGGCTGGGTGTTCTTGGGGTTGGCTTCCGGGCTCGTGAAGAGCATGGGCTCTTGGCTGGTGCTAGTGGTCACCTGCGGGGCCTCCCCTCCAGCCACTGCCGTGTCCCTGGTGTTGGCCGCCCTCCCCGCGGGCCGCCCCAGGGTTGGTGGAGGGTCCTTCGGAGTCCTGGCGCCTTGACCCTCAGCCTCTCCAGGGACCTAGGGCACAGCCAGCCTTGACGGTTACCACTGAGAGCTGGGACGCAGACGGCATTGTGGGGCCTTAGGAGCCCCAGGATTGGGGGCAGGCCTGAGGGAGGGAGGCTGAGGTGGGGGCTGGGGGCCTTTGAGGAGAGCTTTGGAAGGGGGCGGGGATACCGCCCGGGGAAAGCGGGACTTCAGGATGGAAGTTGGGGAGCGTGGGCCCCAGAGGCCCGGGAATGTTGCCTGGAGGCCCGATTGGGTGGGCCCCAGGCCTCCCTGGGAGAGGCCTCCCTGGAGCCAGAGTCTTCGCCCCTGAAAGCCAAGGTCAGTCTCCTGAGGGCCCAGGGCTCAGCCCAGCGGCACCAGGGGCCCGAGCACGTGACAGCCCCGGGCGGAACCACCAGCCTGACCCGAGGCTGAGTGCTGTGAGCCGCCCGGAGGCACTCAGGGCCCTGCCAGGCGCCTGCTGCCCTCCCGCCTGCCTGAGTGGCTGTGAAGAAGGGAGGGGCCTGGGGCTGTCCCCTGGCACACTCTCCACCTGCCCTGCCTGTAGGGATGGACCGGCCCCACCCCGCTGGCTCGTGGGGTGTGTGTGGCCCTCCCGGCGATGGCCCCCTGGCAGTGCTGTGGCATCTCCCGGCTGCCTGTGCTCCGTTGAATGGCTTGTTCCGGGACCCCTCGGGCCTCCAGTGGGCGGTGGCAGAGTAGGATTCGGGGAAGGGATGGGACACAGCACCCCTGGCTCCACTCACGTGACCTGTGTGAGCCCCAGGAGACGACTAGCCCTTCTGAGCCGGGAAGTTCATGGACCCCAGCTTCCCGGCTCCCCATTCCCCCTGAGCTCAGGGCTGGGTATCTCTGCAGAGCCTCAGCCAGTGGCTGGGCGTGAGAAGAAAGTGCCAGAACTTCTCTTTCACATCATCCCTGCCTAGGAGGAGGGATGTTCAATATTTAACGTATGGACTGCAGATACACACGCCATGATTTAATAAATATGAGTGCTTTGGGGTTGTGAGATAAATGTTTCATTGCCGAGGAATACGTAATCAAAGAGCTTGGTGCCACTGTGTGCTGGGAAGGTCTGAGCTTGAGAGGGAGATGGGTGGCGATGGGAGAGGCCAGCCCGGAGGCCCTGGCTCCCCGTGGCTCCCCCTGGCTCCCCCTGGCTCTGTTTCCAGGGGGTTGATGAGTTGGGAGGGGGAGCAGGGGACGTGAGGGGGCTCAGGCTGGTGGCACAGTGGACCTCTGCTCCCAGTCGGTTCCTGAGGCCCCCTAGTCCCCAGGGGCCAGGCCAGTTCTCGCAGCCGGTCTGCCCATCTGCTCAGCACCCTGCCTTTGGCCCCTGCGTAGCAGATTCGTCATCCCCGTGCCCACCCAGCGTTCATGCCTACCATGCTCCTCAGCTTACGGTCCTTGAGTTGACTTGCGACAGCTACTGGAGGTCCGTAGGCGGGATGAGCAGTCCCATGTTACTGATGCCAAACAGAACAAAGCCCAGCATCCGAGTCCCGGTGCTGGAGTTGCGTGGCCACAAACGGAAAGACCGAGAAGGGTCTCGGGGCTCCTCCTCCTCAGGGCTTCTCTGGTCTGTCCCCTCCACCCTCTCTCTGGCAGGACACCCTGCTGCTCGGGAGGAAGGGAGATGCTGTCCCCCGGAAAGTCCTTTCTCCCGAGGGCAGCCTTCTGGGAAGAGCCCCTGCGAGGGCTTTGGGGACGGCGTGGCCGGAGTGGAGGTGGTGGCCAGTGAGCCATCGGGGCAGGTCATCGTCACCCCCTGAGCCTTCTCCACCTCCACCCTGCTACCCATGGATGTCAGGGCCCGGGCAGGTGGGTGGCCCCTCGTTCGTGATTGGTCAGCAAGATCGAGGGCTCCGGTGGGGCCAGAGTGGAAGGGGGGCACCCAGTGGAGCCATGAGAAGCCCCACGGGGGTCCCCACATTTCTGTCTACCCCGAATGCGGGATCGCCAGGATGCAGAGCTGGAGGGACTGCTGCAGTTCCCTGTCCCAGGAGAGGCCCAGAGAGGGGCGGGGCTTTTCTGAGTCGTCCCCGCCCCCCGGCCTCCCCCCCCCCCCCCCCCGGAGCTATAAGACCTCCTTTCCCGGGGGTGGGTGCTGCCCTCTCCTAGTCTTATCCGGTGCCCCTTCTGGGCTTTCTGTCGTACTCCGTGCCCCGCCCACTAATGTTATTCCTCTGGGTGGATGATTCCAAAATCCAGGGTCCCCAGAGGCAGCAACTATGCGCGGCTGGCAGCCCAGCCAATTAGAAATCCACTGGGCGAGGCCGCGGAGCGCTGCTCACATCAGGGCTGGCGTCTGCGGGCTGGGCGCCCAGCCTCTCTCTCTAGCCTCCCCTCTGCTCCCCACCCCCACGCTGTCCCCACCTGGGTCCTCCCGTCCAAAGTTTCCTGGGGGCTGGGTGGTGGGAGACTCAGGATTCCTTCCCCAGACCGACAGCGGTTTCCCCAGCAGCTCCTCCCAGCTTTATACACCCCTTCCTCCTGGGGACCCCGGTCCTGACCTGTAAGGTGAGGGCGGTCACAGCCACCTCCCAGCAGTGCCCTGAAGGTCGGGCGTGTGTCATGCCGCAAAGGGGAAGCCGGCAGCGCACGGTCACTGGTAATAACCTGCCTCTGTGCGCACTTGCTCTGTTCCAGACACCGTTCCAGGCGCTTTAGCGGTCATGCCTCGTTATGGCGTCACACCAACCCCATGAGAGAAGTACTGTTATTAGCCCCATTTTACAGACAGGGACACCGAGTCCAGAGATGGAGTTGGCCTTATTTCACACAGCCGGTGAACGGCAGAGCAGTCTGACGTTTAACGTGAAGCTGTATTGCTTTGTCCATAGTCATGTACAGTGGTGTACACGCATACACACACACATTCACAGATACACGACCGCCGCGCTGTCTTAGTAAATTAAAAGGGTGTGCAGGAAGGGCCAGGGGGTGACATTCAGTCCCCTAGGTGAGAGCTGCTGGCTGGGGTTGGAGGGGGAGGCAGATGCGATAATGATGGGTAAGGTGTTGGCCAAGCCGAGCTGGCCGGCAGTCCCAGCCGGGCTCCCGGCCGTGGGGGAGGCTCCGGGCTCTCCTCCTGGCCTGTTCCCGACAGTCGCCTCCCCCAGGGCCTGTCTCAGCCAAGCCTCTTCCCAGGCCTCCGTGACCAACCCGTGGCATCCTGGCCTCGGAGGGCAGGGCCGGCCCACAGGAGACCAGGTGCCAGCGGAGGCCGGTGCTGGGTCCCAGCCAGCTCCACGCAGGGCCGAGGCGCCGTCAGCAGCATGGTGCCCCTGACCGCCGTGGCAGGGAGAGGTAGACGGGAGAGCGGGGCCTGGGGGGCTTCTCCAGGTAGAGTTTGGGGTACGGGGCTGCCTCCGGTGCAGAGCAGGAGGGTGTGTGAAGTGCTGAAGGGCCAATTGTGATTCTCCAGGCCCTTCTCTTGCCTCCTCCTCCATTGAGCAGCTCTTCCTCCCCTCGGCCCCGTCTCTTCCCCTCCCCTCCCCCCTTGCTCATGGAAGCCGCCAGCTCTCATCATGGGAGTGAGCTGTCCCCGTGGAGAGAGCCGAGGACCCAGCAAACAGGGCAGGCATTAGTGGGCTCACCCCATTTTGGATGCTGCTTGGCGGGGTGAGTGGGCTCACCAGGCCATGGAACCTCCCTGGCCTCAGTTTCCCCTTCTGGGGGGTGGGGTCCGAATGGCCTCAGGGCACTGTCAGATCAGTGAGGTGACATGCGCCTGGGCCCATGGCGGTTGTGTCCATTGCTAGGCGTCTGGGAGTGTTTCTGAGTGAGGAAGAGTCAAGACATTGAAGCAGAAATCATCAGATTTGGAAAGGGGCTCAGAAATAATTGGAGCCAAACCCAGTTTTACGGAGGGGAGACCTAGGGCCCAGGAGGGGTGGAGGGAGTTCCTGGCACAGGGCAGACCCGCACTGGGGGGCGTGGGTCTCCCCCCCTACCCCGCCTCTGCTCCAGCGCTGAGGGCTGAGGGATTGGGTTCTCCCAGAGGCGGGGAAGGAGCGCTCCGCCTCCTGCTAAGAGCGAGAAAGAGGAAAGTGAGCTTAGACTCGCAGCGCTAATCCGCTGCCTCCACTGTAAACTGCGCCGTGTGCACGCACAAGTGCGTTCTGCTGGGCGCACATCACCTCTGAGGTCTTGTAAACAAGCCCTAAGCCTTTGGCTTCTTGCCTGCCAAGGCGGGCCAGACCCCCGGCGGCCACCAGAGGGCAGCGCTGCGCACGAGAGCGGCTGGCTTGCCAGCTGGAGCCGGGGTGTCACACCAGCCTGGTGAGGTGTGTGCAGGTGGCCCGGCTTTCAGAGCCTCTCCCGGGCCCAGCTGAGCAGAGGGTCAGCGCTCCCCGGCGGGCCCTGCCTCAGCATCTGCAGCCCAGGGTCTGAGGCTCCCAGACAGGAGCCTCCTAGGAGGCAGCCTGGGGTGCTCTCTTCCCACCTCCTGTCTCGGCAGCGCGGAGGGATCAGGAAGTGGCCGTGGGTAATGGAGTGGGTTGACTGGGCCACAGTTCCCGCCCCGGAGGACCAGTCCTGATGGGGACACAGAGACGTGGACCAAGGGTTGCACTGTGGGGTCATTGTCCTGGAAGAAGCGGGCTCTGTAAACTGCCGCAGGCCACATTGGATATCCTGGCCCAGGGTGGGGTCGTCTCTCACCGCTCCTTTCCCCTGTCCCCCATGCCAAGTGGAAATGATTAGATACCGAGTCGCTGTTCGGTAAACACCAGGTCCTGGTATTTCCCAGACCTGAGAGTATAGTGCTGTCTCCTAACCTCCCCAGACCCCATCTCTGCTCCCAGAGATGCCTTCTAACGTGACGGGCATGACAGTGCCTGCAAGCCAGCTCGCAGCCCGGCCTGGCCGTTACGCACACCTGCTTCCTCTGCGGGTCCTGCGGCTCTTCCCAGTCACTTCCGGGTGTTGACTTGGTCTGTGCCCTAGTGGTTCCCGAATGAGCCGCCCTAGTTCCACTAGCTGTTATCAGCCTCGGAGGCGGAGCCTGCTGCCTTTGTGTGGGGTTGAGCTTAGAGGGCGGGGCGCTTAATTCTGTCCTGAGGGGCGACCCATAGCTGCGGGACCCCGGGCTGCGGGTGTGACCCTGTTGGTTGTGGTCAGTCTTTCCCCACCTTCCTGTTTCTGGTACTTCTTTGAGGGCGGTGACAGGCACCCTAAACTGCAGGGACGCAGCTGACGTTTCCCTCCTGCTGAGCCAGAGGTCATTTGCGTGTATGACCTTGCCTGTTGGCAATTGCTACATCAAACTCGAGATCACAGTTGTCCTCCTTACGCGCTGGGACCCTGCGCTGGCTGCTTTTCTTGTCCCCAGCTTCCTCACCTGAAACATGGAGAAAGAATCATAGAGGCTTATTGTAAGGTTTGGATGAGAATGCACACGCTCAGTGTCGTGGGAATAATAGTGGTTTCTTTGGCCGAACAGCCTTCGGTTTAATCCTGGCTCCGCCCCTGTGTGAGTTTAGGCAAGTGGCTTAGCTTCTCTGAGCTTCGGTTTCTTCATCTGAAGAGTCAGGCGGGCTGTGTCCATCCTCCCAGAGTTCAGTGAGACCGGGGGAGGTGCCTGGCCTGCGAGGGTGCACGGAGGCCAGAGTGGCAAGGGCCATGGCGGGCGTCTCTCAGAGGCGATGGCAGTGCCATTTCTGGGTCCTTGAAGAATGGATTAGGGGCAGTTATGCCAAGAGAGCTAGCACCTGAGCCAAAGCTGAGGGGATCAACAGAAGGACCGAGATGGTGTGTATTTGAAAGAGGCGGCACATGTCAGCTGGAAGAACAGGGAGATAGTTATGGCTCCCACTGATAGACTCATTGGGTCCCAAGCTTGGGTCCCGGGCAGATCTGCCTGCTGCCCCCCTTCCCCACTCTCTGCCCCGGGGGTTTGGATGCCAGGCATCTCGGTGCAGGATAACTCGGTAGCACCCGCCCCTAACAGATGTTGTCCACGTGTCTCTACTGCTGTCACCCTGGTCACCATTCACCAGCTGATTCCCTTCCGGTTGCTGTGACTGACCAAGCCTAGCAGCTATAGATGGGGCTGCAGGACCAGCCTGGGGACAGAGAGTCTAGGAATCCAGTGGGAAGCGCTCACCTCTAAGTCTCATCCATCCTCCCCTAAGCCTCCCACACCCATTCATTGCAGTTCCGTATTCAGCCACAAGAGGGCACTAGACCATGCCTTCTGCAGGGAGGGAGGTGCTGTGTGGCCTGTCCCACTGTGATTGGGCCTTTGAGCAGCAGGTGGTTGCTTCCCAGACGCCAGCCTCTCTGAAGGCCATTGCAAGCCAACTTGATTTCACCACATAGCACGGAGTCTGCTATCTCAAGGGAGGCCACATCGCAGCAAAGCATCATGGGATTTGGCATCAAACTTGGGTTCCAGTCCTTGCCCTGCTCCTTGCCGGTTTTTCTGAACATTGAGTCCGTTGCTTGGTTTCTCTAGTCTCACTTTCTTCACTGAAAAGCATGCTGTTATTGGGAGGTGTTGCTGCAGGGATTGAATGACATGATGTGTGGAAAGTGTCCGGAAGGTGATGGACACTCCATGGTTGACCATCTTTTTCCTTCTGGAAGAAGGATGAAGTTAGGGCACAGCACAGGAGATATTTGTGGGATCCTGTTGGCCTGATGGGCTCCCTTCCCTCCCCAGTAAACACTCTATGGTTCCGGTTCGTTGGGGGCAGCAGTGACCCCCAGTGGCCGGAATGGAGAACAGCAGTGCATGCAGACCTGGGGGTGGGGTGGCGGGCTTTGTTGGGTATTGTTGGGGCACATGACACTGAATCTGTCAGGGGATATTGGCTTCAGAGGCTCTGTCAATCAAATTCCTCTTCCCTTCAGATGCTAGTGGCTCGAGATGGTTCCCTGAGGGCTTAGTGTGATTGATGGTGGCCGCTGGGATGTTTGTTGCCTGGACCAATGGCTGAGGTTGTAACTGCAGAACACACACATGCAAGCGACTGACTTTACTGTAGCCACCTAATCCCGCCTCCAACAGCCAGACCCGTGGTGCATCCTGGGATGCTGCTCTTTTCGAGGCACTTTGGTCCCTCATCTCTCAGGTGGGCCTCAGCCAAGAGGCTCCGGACCTCTGAACCTCAGTGTGTTCATCCGGGAAATGGGCCGGTTGGCTGGTTGACTGGGAGGGCTCCTCCAGCTGGGACCCGAGTGCCCAACTTCGCTTCACAGCCTTCGCTCAATGTGCTTGTTGCGTGTGGGGATCCGTGGGAAGTGGGGATAGTGAGACCTGCCTGCAGAGCTTCCGGCCTTCCTTGCACAGAAACTGCAGCCCAGAGAAGAAGGGGGCCCCTCTCGGTGGAGGTGTGGCCCTGAGGCTGCAGTTGGGGTGTCTCTGGCTCCCCATCTCATGCAGCCTCTTCGTTAACCACCTGAGACCGGGAGTCTGGGCAGATGCGCTGGCTCAGGCTCAGACTCAGGCTCAGGCCGGTATCAGGGCCAGCCTTGCTCCAGATTGGGTTTCCGAGGCCCTGCCACCCTTGAGTGGCAGTCATCCTAACCAATGAGGTGCCAAGACGCCACATGGGAAATAGCATGCGGACTGGGAGGGGCAGGGCGCAGGGAGGGTGTAGTGTATTCCCTGAGGGGCTGTGAGGGAGGGGCAGTGGAGGGGTGACAGGGCCCTCAGCCCCTGGCCGGAAGGGGAGGGTGGAAGCATGCCTGACTTCCAGGGCAGGGGCCTTGGCCAGAGCTCTCCCTGCTGTCCTTTGGGGACGTCTGGCTCCCATTCCTGGGGCAGGTGCTGGAGGGGAGGCCCCCGTGTCTCATTTTGCAAAGGACTGTCTTCCAAGTGCGGAGCAGACAGCTAGCGGGGCCTGGCGAGCGGCGTGTTCAGCCCACAGTGGCTGCTGAGCGGCATCTGGACCTGGGCTGTGGGTGCCAGGTGTCTGGCCGCCGGCCTCCCTGCCTGGCAAGGCCCATCCCAGGGGCTTGCTGGGCTGCCTGCCCTCCTCTGCCCGTCACTGGCTCAGGGCTGCTGCTGCCTGGACTCTGGTCAGGGGTGCTCTGCTCTTGGGGCTCCACTCTGCGCCCTCCCGGT
The DNA here is from genome assembly GCF_000147115.1 of Myotis lucifugus. Lineage (NCBI taxonomy): Eukaryota > Metazoa > Chordata > Mammalia > Chiroptera > Vespertilionidae > Myotis > Myotis lucifugus. The sequence continues at coordinate 117,604 of NW_005872075.1, forward strand.
GGCTGTCCTCACCTGCGTCCCTGACAGTCAGCGCCTCAGTCCAGGGAGAGCTTCTGGAGTTCCGCCCATGTGCTGTGTGTCGCACCAGCTCCTTAGCATCAGGCTCGTCCCCGCCCTCGCCTGCTGTGGGCCTCTCTCCAGAGTCTTGCCACCCTGCATCCCCCGTGGGAATCCTCTGCCCCAGCCACACGGACACCTTCCCAGGCATTTCCCACCCTTAGTCTTCTTCTTATTAATTACTTTTTAAATTTTCATTGATTTCAGAGAGGAAGGGAGAGGGAGGGATAGAAACCTCAATGATGAGCGAGAATCATGGATCGGCTGCCTCCTGCACGCCCCCTACTGGATCGAGTTCGCAACCTGGGCACGTGCCCTGACCTGGAATGGAACCCTGACCTCCTGGTTCATAGGTGGATGCTCAACCACTGAGCCACACCGGCCGGGCTTCCACCTGGAGTCTTTTGGTTCCCCTGCCCAGAAGCCCCCGGGCCTTCTCTCTGCTCACCGGGGCCCTCCCTGTCACCCCAGCCCCACCCCTGAGGTGCTCTTTGTTGTCCAGGCCCACGTGTCACGACTGTTCTAGCTTCCCAGTCTCCGGAGCAGAGTGACGGCGGCTGCTGTTCGCTGAGCACGTACTGTGGCCCAGGAAGTTTATGTAGCGTCTCGTCTAATCGGGTCATAGGACAGGAAGGGCAGCTCTTGCTTCACAGACGAGGAAATTGAGTCCAAACGACGAAAGGGCTTGCCCCAGGCCACAGTGCGAAGGGCACGGTTCTGGCTCAGACCCAGGCCGGCTGCAGCGCCCATGGCCCCATGCCCGTTGCAACGCGCACAAGCGGCTGGGACCAGCTCACACCCCCGGGAGAGGAAGGGACAGGGAACCGGGTGGGTCGGCAGGAGGGTGTGCGGCAGTTACGATGTAACTTGTCTGTGTAGTAACACGGCTGTATTTTGAAAACATGGTGCTGATAACGGAAAAGCAAGTTTCAGGATGACATATTATATGTGTAGTTTAAAAAACACAGTGACAAATATAATGCATTGTTTATGGACACAGATATATAGTAAAAAGATAAAATCATGGTCTGGATACAAAGCAATTTCGTGGTTGCCCGGGGGAGGCGGGGGCGGCCATCAGGAAGAAGCACCGGCCTTTATCTGCGTCTGTTCCTTCTCTTTTTCTTCGAGATCCCAGCTTATGACAAAGTGGAACTGTGCATTCATGCCAGGTGATGGGGAAATAAGGCGTTCGTATAGAACCCTTTGTTTTTCTCCACTAAAATGAAGCGTTAGCCTTAAGCAATCAAAAGATGATCATACCCTTCAGATTTGCAATTGAAAAAATAAAAACCACGTTAAGTCATTGTGCTAGTTGGCTAGGGGCTCCCGTCACAAAAAGCCGCAGTCACAGCGGCCTAAACAGCAGACGTGGGTCCCTGTCGGTTCTGGGGGCTGGAAGTCCAAGGTCGAGGTGTGAGCCAGGCTGGCTGCTGCTCCCCTGGGCTTGTGGGTGGCAGCCTCCTGCCCCTCCTCACGCGGGCGTTCCTCGGTGCGTGTCTGTGTCCTCGTCCTGCTTACAGAGTCACCAGTCATACTGCTCAGGGCCGACCCCACTGACTTCACTCTCCCTCTCGCTCTGTGAAGACCCTGCCTCCAGTGCAGTCCCATTCACAGGCACTGGGCTCAGGAATATTTGGGGTGGGGCCGGGGGGAGAGACAGTTAAGCTCATAAGAATCAGAAGACAAAATGATTTGCACGTCGGCTGAAATTGGAGTCTTTCTCTGACTTCCCGGGGGCAGACACCCGCGGAAGTCCATCAGAGCTTAATTTCATTCAGGCTTTAGTGCCTCCAACTGGGGGTGCCGGGGGCACACCTGCTTGGCCGGCCTGTGGGCTGTGGGATGCATTCTTAACTCACCTTATAAAACACCGCCAGGTCTTTTGCCAAAGTGGCTGCACCCGTTGGCACGCCAGGCCTGGTCTGGAGGCACCTGGGTGAGGTAGGCCCATGCACAGGCCTCCTGTGCAGACACGGGCCCTGCTGGAGGAAGCTGAGAGGCACAGGGGCCATGCCACTTGCTCAAGGTCACGGGTGGGAGGTGGCAGAGCCGGGACTGGCTGACTCAAAGCCCTCGGACTCAAAGCCCTCGGGGTTTCCACTGTGACGCTGTGCCTTGCCCAGGCCGGGCTGAGCAGGCAGGAAAGCAGGCGCTGGCTTCTCAGGGCACCTCTGTGTCCCCAGCCCAAGGACATCCTGGTCCCTGGGCCCCCTGTTCTCTCATGGCACCGTGACATCAGGGCAGGTGGCAGGTGGTGCTCCCAGCAGGGG
>NW_005872075.1:120033-121932 GCF_000147115.1 Myotis lucifugus
ACCTTAATGTTTTTATCTACAAAAATGAGAGGTTACTGTAATTGGTTTTCCCTCGAGGGAGGGGGGCAGGGCATCGGCATTGAATCTGAATTTTATTCAGCAGCCGACCATGCCTGGTCCCTAGGTCCTTTCACTGAGCCCCTTACCGTGTTTTTATTTTAAGTAATTAACCGCCGACGCTAGCATGTTAAATTCCCGTATACAATCCGGTTTCTTCACTTTCCATATACCGGAAAGCAGTCATACACGGCAAGCAAGTGGCTCCTAACAAACGATCAAAATTATTTTTACCCACTTTTTGTATCTCTGTACCGCCCGGGCACTGCCCCCTTGAGACTCAAACGAGGGGGGGGGGGGGGCGGCGGGGCGAGGACGGAGACGCACACAGGTGCTGTTCCTTCCTGTGGGGATGTCACGATGCGCGAGATGGTGACGTTTCAGGCCGGGCCTCAGTGGTGGAGATGGATAGCGTTTATGTGACTCACTCGGCCCCACGAAGGAAGGAAGCCGGAAGGAAGCCGAGGGGCGACAGGGAGACTGGCTGGAGGTGGGGCTGCTCCATGTGAGGCTGGGCCGGGGGTGGGGGCGGGGGAGGCACTGGGAGGAGGTACCAGGCCAGGTGTCCGCTGACAGTGAGGAAGAGGCGGAGCTTCGGTTCGGGAGATGGAGGTAGAGGTTTCCAGCAACACCAGCCCCTCTGAGGAGGGGGCGGGTGGGAGAGTTTGGGGGGTGGAGTGGGGTGTGCAAGGCGGTGAGGTTGAGAGGTGAGAGGTCAGCAGGCCTTGCAGGCCGTGGCGGGGGCGGGGGGACTTCAATCCCAAGGAACAAGGAGGCCAGAAGGCTTTTCTTCTGAGCAGGAGATGATTCCGTTGACATCTGAAGTGATGGGTGCACACGGCGGGTGGGACTCCCTGGGAGGCGCTCCCCCAGGGCGGCCTCGGAGCAGGTCCCCGAGGATGAGCAGGCGTTGGCCACGTCGGGGGCAGATGCGGGGGAGGCTGCTGCTCCCAGCAAGCACAGGGCTCCCGCCCCACATGCATGGGAGCCAGTGCCAGGGACCGGCTTGAGGAAAGAAAGAAGCTTTTACTGCGAGGACGACCGGCAAGGCAGCGGGAAGCAGGGCTCCAGTCTGTGTCCCATCCCGGGCTCCTGGCGAGATGGTAGGGGTTTCAGCACCGGACTTTGCTGGGCGATGGACCGTTTGCTTCTGGAAGCTTCCGACCTTCAGGTTCTGGTCGGTTCTGGTGCTTTGGTTCCAAGGGGGAGAGTTTAGGGCTCACAAGGGTTACTTCCTGGTCTTGTTACAAGGGTGGGGCAGTGTGAGCTGGTCCTGCGGCTGTCCTGCTCCGGGAGAAGGAAGGGAGCCGGCAGCAGGAGGACCTTCGAGGAGCAGAAGGAGTTCATTCTGCCCGGAAGCCGGGAGGGACCAGGCCCGGCAGCTGCCTCCTCCTGAGTTCGCTGCGAGTCTGGTTGGGGCTCGGGGTCAGTCCTGTTGACCTTGTCTTCCAGGCTCAGCCTCTGCCTGGCTAAGTCAGTGCTGGGCCAACGCGCGGATGAATGAACATGCGGATGGGGAGCGGGTGATGACGTTCAGGAGCTGGGAGGGAGCCCTGGGGCCCAGAGGGCACAGGCGGTTGGACTGGGGTGTGTCCATCACCCCGCGGCCGGAAGTCCAGGCTGCCTGGCCTGGTGTCCGCGCCCATGAGGGAGGCCTGGTCCCCCCTGCAGGGCCCGAGGTGCACGGTGGCAGAAAGCACCTCTGACTCAGGAGGGCCACCTGCTAAAGTGTATCTGTTTATTCAGAGATTTAATTACCATGTTTAAATATTAAAGAGTAAACACCTGTCTAGTGGGACGCAGCCTTTACCAACAGGAGCTCTGCCTTACGGCCCGGGTTTG
>NW_005872076.1:0-12627 GCF_000147115.1 Myotis lucifugus
CGCACGTGGGGTGAGAGTCCGACAGCAAGAGGCACGCCCAGGACTATCAGCCAGAGTTGGGTTCAGATCTTGTTAAATCTGGGGTTTTAAATACATGGGCTGCCCTGGCCAGGTTGGCTCAGCGGATAGAGCGTTGGCCCTCGGACTGCAGGGCCCCGGGTTCGATTCCCGTCAAGGGCAGGTACCTCGGTTGCAAGTTCTCCAGTCTCGGTTGGGGTGTGTGCAGGAGGCAACCAATGGATGTGTCTCTCTCACATTGATGTTTCTCTCTGTCTCTCCCTCTCCCTTCCACTCTCTCTAAAATCAATGGGGAAAAATATTCTCGGGTGAGGATTAACACACACACGCAAAGTGAAAAGAAATGCTGGGGCTCCTGTGAGGTGCCTCGGGGACCCCCACCCCCACCCCGGTGTGGGAAAACCACTCCAGCCAAGCTGAGGTCCTGGTGGCTTTGGGCTAATGGGTGGCCAGGGTGGGGGCAGAGGTGAGGGGGCGGTTGGCGTGGCTGGGAGGGCTGGGTGACACTGCTCCTCTCTCCTTCCAGCCGCCGCGCCCCCACCCACCTGGGGAGCAGGCTGCAGGTAGAGCTGCCCGGGGCCTTGGGTGCGGGGTGTTTGGGGTGGGTGGGGGCTGCCCTGAGTGCTGTGTGGTGCTCTGGGTCCCCTCCTGTTGGTCCCCTCCTGTCCCTTCCTGGGAACCGCTCCATGCAGGCCCTTCTCACCCACTTTCACTGGACCCACCCTGCTTGTGAGGTTGCAGCGCTAGTCAGCGTCACCCCCACTCTGCAGTGGGTACCCCAAACTGCAAGGTGGGAGGAGGGGCTGGCCAAGGCCCATGAGTTAGTGGCTGCCAGCTGGCCCAGGTCCCTGAGCAAGGTCTCCAGGCCCAGTGCTGGGCTCCCCCCTGAACCCCTGCCAGCCAGGGAGGCGTCCCTGCTTTGGAAAGCAGGGCTGGTAAGCGTCCCTGGAGCCCAGTCCTGGGCCACCCCTCCCTGCGCCGGGAGGGCAGCGGGCCGAGGGACCAGTCCAGAGTCACTTGGGGTGGCCCCTCTGAGGGGCACTGCCACTGGCCACTGCAGACAGACCAGCCCGGGCTCCTGGGTCTGGGGTTCCGAGTGGTCACCTATGGGCAGGCTGCTGGTTGTGGATGGGCACCCCTGTGTCTGAGCTCACCCTGGAGCCCCCCACCCATAGTCAGGCACTGCTGCCTGCCTTTCCGGGAGAGCACACAGTAGGTGCTTCTTGAACACAGACCTGCTGCAGCAGACGGTCCCTCCAGGGGCAGGAAGGAGAGGTGAGAGCAGCTGCCCCTGAGTGAACCCCGAAAGGGGGCCTGCCCACAAGAACCCCATGTGGCGGGAGTCCCCCCATGGCCTATTCTGACAGTGCTCGCAGGTGTATGGGGAGCGATGGCCCAGGGGAGTTCCTGCAGCTTTGCCAGCAGGAGCCCTGGTGGGAGGTGGGCCTGGGGCAGAGCCATAGCCCGTAGAGGCCCAGGGAGGCTGGTGGCCTGTGGTGACAGCCCCGGACAGAGCCTGGTGTCCTTAAGGGTGGACACGGAGGCTCCGCAGACTCCTGAGTCGCCCTCCCGGTCGACGGGGTAGGGGAGCCAGTGCTGTGTTTGCAGCCCTGGGTGACTTCCTTCCCTTTTAAGGATTCAGGAAATCCCGCTCAGCTCCTGCTGTGGTGTCAGATCCTTTTCCACGCCAGGGGGACTGCAGGCCAGCAGGCGTCCTCCCTGGGGAGCACCGTGCCCCCTGCCCCTGTCCCTGTCCCCACCCCCATCCCCACCCCCGAGGTGCAGGCCCAGCCGCCCCAAGGCCATTTCAGCTCCCTTCCCCTCAGTGATGAAAACCTGGGGGTTTCTCTCTTCCAGGGCACAGACAGGCAAATACCAGGATTTTAATTTGGATTTAAGTGCAATTACGGTTCTTCATTTGGATGCGTCATTAGTCACGCTGCCCCTAGTGAGAGATTGTGCGTTTTCCCACCAGCTCCGAGGCTGCTAATAAAGTTCTGCGGACGTGCAAATATTTACCGCGAGCACTGAGGCAGGGGTGGGAATGGCATGCTGCTAATTAAAAAACTCCCCCGCCCGGTGCACACACCTCCTCCCAGGGCAACTATCTGTGGGGAGGGAGGAGACACAGGCCGGTGTTTTGAGTAACAACACATGAGCTGCTTCAGAACCATTTGGTCCAGGGCCAGAGAAGCTGGGAGGAGGGGACAGCCCCGAGCAGAACCTAGGCCGGAGGACAGGGCGGCTCCAGTGCCTTCGAGGGCGTGGCAGTCCCGTTGTAAGATCGGGGGTGTGCCAAGGTCTCCCTGGTGGGACCCTGCCACATTTTGGGGGCCACCGTGAGAGGGTGATGAGCAGGAGGGGCCCCCAGGCATGGCTGCTGCTGCCTGGCCCCTGGCCCTGCCCTGGCCAGCCTCCTCCCCTCCAGCGTTTGTTGGGGAAACTCAACAGGCTGCTGATTTATGGGACGTTCCCCTGCATATTATCTGCCCAACAGAGTTCCCTCCGCCTTTGAAGTAGGAAAGGGTGCTTGGGCCAGAAATGACACGTGGCTTCTGCTCGGCTGGCCCACGGGGCCTGCGCGGATTGGGCATGGCCCCCGGGTTCTCTCCCTCTCCGGGCCTGGGTCCCAGCCCCCAGCCCTGCCTGGAGGGGTGGGGAGGGTGTTGCTTTGTCCTGAAAGAAACTTACATAAGGCCAGTTACGTGTGTATGTGTGTTCATTCATTCATTCCTTCACTCACTCACTCACTACTCCCACTTGCATTCGCCCCTCTCTCCCTCCAGAGGGGCGCTGTGGGGGGCGCCCTGAGCAGGGCCTTGTGGGGGGGTGCCCTGAGGCGAGCCCCAGCACCTGTGGGAGGCAGGAAGACTTCCTGTGGATTTGGGCCTCAGGGGCTGGAGAGGGGGTCCTTGGGAGTGTGGAGAACCCAAAGGTGGGAAGCTGGAGCAGAGGAACAAAGGTCCAGGGGTGGGAGAGCTGCACCCCATTCACTCACCCACTCACCTGTTTATTCAGCTGCTCAACAAACGTTTGTGCAGCTCACAGCGGGGAGCACCATGAAGCGCCTGCCTGGATGGGATGTAAAGGGCCACAGCACGGGGTGGGGGTGGGGGGGGTGGGGAGGGTGCCCAGGGCAGACCCGAGCCCAGAGGGAGGAGCCACTCCTAGGGCCTGGGCAAGTCCTGATGGGCACCGACCTCAGCCACCCACCCCCCGCCCACCACTCGCTGCCCGCCTGTATCCTCACCCTAACCTCCCCCCCTCTCCCCTGCAGCAGGCGAAATCTGGAGAGTTCCGGACGCTGCGGAAAGGCTTCTCCCCGTACCACTCGGAGTCCCAGCTCGCCAGCCTGCCCCCCTCCTACCAGGACGCCCTGCAGAACGTAAGTGCCCCTCCCCCAAGAGCCCCCCTGTCCCCTTGTGGACCTGGCACCTCTGGAACCCTTGGTCCACATGCCAGGGGAGGGGTGAGGCTCGGACCGGCTAGTGACTTGCCGGGGCCTCGGACAGTGGCCGAGCTGGGTCAGGGGAGAGCAGCGGGTCAGGCTTGGCCTTCCTCACTCCCCCGCCTTCTTTCTCGCAAGGGGCCTGGGCTCCAGGACCCTCCGGGCTCGTAAGGGCCCAGTGTGGTGGTTGGAGGTGGAGGCCCAACTCATGGTGATGTGTGGCAGCACCGGGCAGTGTCCAGAGGCCACGAGAGCGGCTGCCCAGGCCTAGCCATCGTCCGACCGTGCAACTCGGTGGCCTGTGTCATCCCTGGGACACACAGCAGCGAGAGGGTGCGGCTGGCCCTTGGGGTGGGCTGGGTGTATATATGTCCGGTCACTGCCCTGGCTCTGTAACAGGGTGGGTGTGTGGATCATGGACCTCATTTACCCTCCGGGCCTCCAAGGTTCTCCTGGGCTCTGACCAGCCCCGAAGGGAAGGGAGGGGCGGGGGGGAGGGGCAGCTCTCTGGGACATGGATGGCTGTCCTGGGGTAGATGTGTCTGTCAGACTGTGTGACATCCTGTGACCACATACACGGACCTCCAGGGGCAGAGAGCCCATGAGCGATGGCCAGGAACTGGGAGGAGGGGAAGTGGGGGGCTAGGGGTGTGGGGCTTCTCTCTGGGTGATGGGAGTTTCCTCTTGTGGGGACTGCACACATCTGTGGATGCGCTAAACACCAATAGGCACTCACCCTCCCGAGCTCCGAAGACGATCGTAACAAGAGCGGCCAGCGTTTACCGAGTGTCGGCTGCGTGCGGTGGGCTCACCACGCACTCCAGCCACAGCAAGGCAGGGAGGGCAGGTGGGCCGGACTCCGGCCCCGGGTCCTGGTCCTGCTTCTCCCCCCACCCACCCTGCCAGCAGGGATGCTCAGGGCTCCTCTGCAGAGCTGTCCTGGCTTTGCAGCGGCTGCTGCCGGGCGTCTGGTCTCTCCTGAGGCCCCCGCACCTGGCCCAGGAATGTAGCTGCTGACGCTGTGCAGAGAGCAAGGCCCGTCGGCAGCAGATGCTCCAGATGTTTATCCAGGAGCCTGTGGCTGAACCAGGGTCCAATCCTGCATGAGTAAGGGCCCCGAAAAGCCAGTGACACCCACCGGGTGGCCCCTCCACTCCTGCATCCCCCCGCCCAGCTCTGTCCATTCTGACGGCGCACAGTGATGGAACGCTGTGTCCCCAAGCCTCTCAGGGGCCTGCAAACTATAAAGTGCTGTGCACCTGGCTGGCTGCTGGGATGTGCGGCGGGATGTGAGCAGAGGGAGCCGGGGTGGGTGGCCAAGGTTGTGTGGCTATTGGGACTCCCATTCCTACCCCCCTCCCCCTCCCCTGCCCCTATAGGTTTGCCTAGGCTGCACACTTCCTGTTAGTGGAGACATAAAAACTACTGTGGACCCCTGTGACAGCGCCATGTTTCTGAGGTCCACCCGCGCTGTAGGGCGTATCAGTCCTTTGGTCCTTTTCGTTGTTGAGTGATAGTCCATTGCGTGGGTGTACATTTTTTTATTCATTTACCAATGGCTACATATTTGGGTTGTTTCCATTTTCTGCCTATTGTGAATGGTGCTGCTGAGAGCATTTCTGGGCAGGACGTGGGCACATAGGTTTCCAGTTCTCTCAGGTAGACACTAGTCTCCTGTCTTTTGGCCCCTGCTCTGGAGTCCCACAGACCCGGGTTCGAGGCTCAGCCCCTTGTTTGCTAGCTGCTTGGCCTTGGCAAGTCATTCAGCCTCACTCTCCTCATCTGTGCAATGGGCATGTAAAAAGCTAGTGTCTGCCCAGAGGGCTGTAGTAAGAACCCAGAGGGCAGAGGAAGCGTGTGTCCTGAGCTCTCCCGTCTGTGGTCCTCCTCTTCCGGGGCTGCTGTGCTTGGGGAATGCCCCGGAGGTAACAGCCCTGATGGCATATTATTTGTACACATTATGTATCCAGTGGTGGCTTCATTTACAGGGTTCCCATGGCCATACTCTGGCAGCCTGGCATGCCGGCCAGGAGAGGGCTGCATGGCACAGCCTTCCTCGGCCACTCCTGGCTTCCCTCCTGCCTCTGCTCGGGGAATCAGCCTCCTTACCGAGCAGGTAGTTCAGGGAGTCCCAGGTACAGACAGGACTTGAGGCCACAGGTGCCAAAGGCCAGGTGCCTGGCTGTACAGTGTGTGTGTGTGGCTGTCGCCCCCTCCTGGCCGGTGCGGGCAGTGCAGCCTTCTGCCTCGGGTCGCTCACAGTGTGGCCTGCCTTCCACCTGCCCCCAATCCCCCACCCCAGAGCTTCCAGATCTTTTTGGTTCCCCCATATGACAGACCTGGCCTGGGCAGCAGAGGCCAGGCAGCCTGGACTGCTGTTAGGGAAACGGCTGCATCCCAGGGCGCTACACGCACCCTGGTACACAAGTACCCTTTGCGTTGTCCAGCCAAGGCACAGAGTGAGTCGGGCCCAGCCTTCCCAGACCCCAAGGCCGTGGTTCCCTGCCTCCCTGGAGCCAGCAGTAGTGGGGAGAGTGCAGGGGAATTGGCTGCCTAGGCCCTGAGGGTGTCTGCAGGGCATGGCCTCGATGGGCAGAATCCCAGGGTAGTGGCCCTCAGCCAACCTCCCCTCGTCTTCCCTGCTCACATGCTCCCGTGCAGGCTGGGCAGTCTCGGTGCTCTCTGTTCCCTCTCAGGCCCACTCTCAGCGCTTTCTGAGCACCTGGCTCCTATGGGCCCTGGGACCCCACCCTTGAGGCCTGGGGCCCCCACCCCATGAGGCCTCTTTGTCTTTGAGTTTTCCCGTGGGGCCCTGAATGCAGGCTCCTTCTTGCAGCCTGAGGCAGAAGCCCTGCCCCCCCCCTGGCCCCCCCCTTCCCCCCCCCCCCCCCCCGGCCACCTGGGCCAGTGACCCTTGTCGGGAGGAAGCTGGGGAGGCCATGGGCAGACACTGGCTCTGCCACAGATGGGCAGGGCGCTGGGGGATGGACCCCCTCCTCGGCTCATCCCCTGCTGCTCCCCCAAGCTGATATGGGAGTTGGGTGCCTAATTGCCAGTTAGAGTGTTTGCCGAATCTGGTGGCCAGACGGCCTGGAGGCAGGGCTCAGGGCTGGAAGACTTGTAACCCCGGGCCTGGGGGGTGGAGTTAAGGTGAGTCACCCACTGGCAGCTGGGGGAGCAGGAGGGGGCTTTGGGATCAGGACACCTAGGGTTGGCGAGGTGACCTTGGTGAGTCTCTGCCCTCTCTGAGGGAGTCCCAGGTACAGACAGGACATGAGGCTTTCTTTGCACAACGGATAATAGGCCTCCAGGTGTGCTGCATGGGGAGCCTGTGGGGCGTGGTGGGTGCTGCTCCTCGGCCCTGGCCTGGCCCTCATCCTGCCGCCTCTCCCAACACCTGCCCCCATTTCCTGCCTAGCCCCTGGCCCCACAGCATCAGGGACCTCACTCAGAGCTGGTCACACCCGCGGCCGCCACCTGGGTCTGTCTATTCAGGGTGAGCTAAGCCTCATGATTCCCTCCCACAGGGCCCAGCCTGCCCGGTACCCGAGCTGTCCTCACCCCCCTCCACCGGCTACAGCCCCGCAGGACAGAAGCCCGAGGCTGTCGTGCATGCAATGAAGGTGAGGGCCAGGCCCTGCCCACCCTCACCCAGGTCCCACTCCCTCAGAAGCCCGATCCCTGGTGTGATGCGGGATGGGGGACCTCTTTGGGGGCACCTGAGCAGCAGGGTGGGACCTGTGTGGGGACTGGGTGGCTGTGACTGCCTGGAACACTGTCGGGGAGGGACTCAAAGATGCCGGGTGCCCATAGCAAGTGTGTCACCTGTCTGCCGTCCCTGCAACTGGGGAAACTGAGGCCTGGGGGTGGGGGAGGGCAGGCACTCCCTCAAGGTTGGAGTCATGGCAGGACGGGCCAGGTAGGAGCAAAGCCCAGGCCTCCCAGGCCCAGCCGCTGCTCAGGTGCAGGGCCTTCCTGCTCAGGGCCGCCAGCTGCAGGTCCTGAAGACGCGCTCCTGCCTCCAGGGGGCACATCTCCCGCTCCTGCGCCCCTCATCTCCTCCCATTCCCCTTCCCCCCGTGCGTGTGCCACGGTTGCCACATGCACACATGTGTGCACACCCCATGTGCATGAGTGGGGGTGTCCTCGGTCCTCCTGCTCATTAAGCACAAGCTGGGCCCTGGTCAGAGCGAGTCCACCTGTCGGAGGGCGGCCCTGCCCCCAGGTGACCGACCCCTCCTCAGCTCGGCCCCCAGTGAAAGGGGTGCGGCTTCCCTTGTGTGGTGGGTGCAGTGTCACTGGGTGAGGGGAGAGGACACAGTGAGGAGGGATGGCCTGCCCCTCAGGTCTCCACACCGCTGACCCGGGCCCTGTTCCCCGCAGGTCCTGGAGGTGCACGAGAACCTGGACCGGCAGCTCCAGGACAGCTGCGAGGAGGACCTGAGTGAGAAGGAGAAGGCCATTGTCCGCGAGATGTGCAACGTGAGGCGCTTCTCGGGCCAGGGTCGGGGGGCGTCCTGGCCGGACACTGGGAGTTGCTACCTTCCCCGGGGGAAAGGATGGTGACCTGGAGGGCTGGCTGGAGGCACTGGAGCCTGGGAGCGCTGGCCTGGCCTCATCCCCACCCCCACCCCGAGAATGAATGGGGTCCCTGATCTCAGGGTCTGTCCATCCCGGGAATGTGCCTCTGGCCCCCAGGACTGGTCTTGTTTACCCCTCATGTCCTGCCCCTCAGCCCCGGTCCCAGGTGTCTGGCTCCTGGCCTCCCAGCTGGGTGGTGGCCCTGGTGACTGCTGGTGCTTAGCCTGAGGTGCAGGTGGCACCCCCACTCTGTGGGCCTGCAGGGCTGGGGCTGCCTTTGTTCTGGAAGCTGGCTGCCCCTGACCCACCTCATCAACATGGATCCCCTCTGGACCCTTGAAGGAGCCAGAGGGAAGGGTGGTTCGCAGGGGCTGAACTGGGGTCTCCCATGGAGTGGGGTGTTCTGAACCCCCTCCTATGCTGCCTTCTGAGTCCATGGGCCCCACTGGACAGCTGCGAGGCTGAGCCCACACCCTAGTGGTGACCTGCTCAGGATGGCAGGTGTGGCCATGAGGATGGACATGCAAAGACCTGGCCTGAGTGTTTCCAAGCTTTACGTGGCCTCAGTCCCCCCCTGGCCCATGGCTCTGGGATGTGTGCACAGGCCAGCTGGCGGGCTTGGGCTGGCCCTGCCGTCACATCTCGCCTCTCCCCGCAGGTGGTCTGGAGAAAGCTGGGAGACGCCGCCAGCTCCAAGCCCTCCATCCGGCAGCACCTGTCTGGGAACCAGTTCAAGGGGCCTTTGTAGGCCTCTCCTCCGTGGACGTGGACTGTCCCTGCCTGGGATCCCCCCAGGGGAGTGGCAGGCCTTCCGGCTGAGCCTCCGTCTTCTTCTTCTGTGATGAATTGTACATAGGATGCTGCCTGCTGTGGCTCGGCAGCCATGGGTGTGGCCCCTGCTGGCCGGGCCTCCATCTCCACATCTCACACCAGCAAACTGGGAGGCGAGACGCTGGCTGTCCCGCAGCACAGCAGCCCGGACGGCCCGTTCCCACTCTGGGCCAGGCTTCAGGCTCGCTGTGCGAGAACGGAAGGCTGCTCTGAGCTGCCCAGCGCAGGGATCATGCCAGGCTGCGCCCAGCACCTCACCAAGCCCTCCATCCTCTGGCTGCCACCACACTGGACAAAGGCCACTGGCAGCTGGACCCGGTGCAGGGGCACCCCTTCCCATCCACCCGCTGTGACTTGAACGCTGGCTCCCCAAGCACTGAGTCCCAAGAGCCACGGGCAGGGGAGCTCCCCAGCCCTTCCTCTGGCCTGTGCCCAGTCCCCTCCTGCCAGCTGCCGCCTGTTTTTAGAATCCACCCCTCCCCTCTCCCCCCAGTGTCACCCTGCCCTGTGCCAGGTGTGCCCTATATTTTGGGGACCCTCCGCTTCCATGGTTCACTCTGGGCCAGGAACACAGGAAGGCTGAGTGCAGAGTCCCCGGCTGAGCCCCACGAGTCCCCCTCTCCGATGGGTAGCACTGGTCATGGCTGGGCCTCCGGCCCACTGTGGTGTCCCCCCCGGAACCTGGCCCCATCCTCAGTCACTGTGGACAGAGCCGCATGGCTGCAGTGACAGGAGTTCTGTCCCCCTTGGAAGGAGCCTGACCTGGCTCTGGCTTTAATTTGCTGTGTGACCTTCAGCAAGTCACTCAGCCTCTTCAGGCCCGTGGTGCACAGTGAGGTCTCAGGTCCTCTTAGCCGGGCTCATGGTAGAGGCCATCACTGTAGTCAGCTGTGCTCACCTGCTGGAGAGGCTGCTGGGGGCCGGGCGGGGGCGAGGCCCGAGCTGAGTTCTGCTGCTTCGCTGCCTCCTCCAGGGGACAGTCCCTCTCCTCTCCGAGCCTGTGTCCTCCGAGGGAGCATGGGAGCATGAGGGTCTCCTTGCAGACTCTGGGGGACTAATGTGACTTTCATTGTAAATGACCATATATCAGTGGTAAAGTGCAGTATGGAGATTTTCACATTCATGTGAGGAAAATGAGTTGAGAGGGGGTAGGCGGTCGCTGGCATGACAGGGGAGGCCCCAGAACTTGGCAGGCCGGCCAGGCCACACTGTCAATGCGGTTGCAAGGCCTGTCCACTCACCCCATCAGCTCGTCCATCCTCGGACTCCCAGGTCCTGAGGGCTGCCCGCGGCCTTGTGCGGCTGGTACGGAAGAGCCCGAGGCCATCTTTGCATCAGGCAGCCTCGTCCAGGCCCCTGTGAGGGACGGGAACCAGGACCGGGCAGTTCCTACCGTCACCTGCCATTGGCGCCCTTGGGTTGTACACTCAGGGCAAAGGCTCTCGGTCCTCCTTGTGCCCGGGGGTGCGAGTGGGTGCTGCCCTGGGCATTACCGGGAGCGGCTTTCGAAGGCCCTTCCATCAGGTCGGACGGGAGCTCCCTGTCACATGGTGGTGGGTGACTCCTGCACCAGGGGGCCGCCAGCTGGGGTCAGAGGCCCCCCTCTGGTCGTGGAGTCCAAAGAAACACAAGCGGCCGAGGGGGAAGGGGCCATCTGGGTGGGCTCCATGTCCGGGAGCCCATTTGCCATGTTTGGATCAGGTCGGCTTTGCCACGACTGAAAATAAGCAATAAGGAAGGCCTCCTGGTACCTGCAGACGCTGCACAGCGGCCCGGGGACAGCGTCACAGGGAAGTGACCCTGTCCCCGGACTGCGGAGATGTCCAGGGAGGAGGTGGAGCGGGCCGTGGAGACCTTCCTGCCCGTCCCTGAACCAATCCTGTGTGGGACGGCTTTCAGGGATGGAACTGTACCTGTGACAGCCATCTCCCAACATAACATGCTGTTAGAAAAGCCAGCAGCAGAGCAGCGCTGCCTGACCCCACTGGGTCGTTCGCAGTTGCAGGGGAGCTCACAAGCTGGGGGGCTCCCATGGGCCTCACTACCGGGGCAGCCAGGGGGGTGCCAGCTCTGCCACTAACGGGTGTGTAGGTGACACTGGGTGACCGTCCGCCCCTGGAGCCTCAGCTTTGAGCTCAGGGTGGGAGGGGTGTGCTGACCTGGGTGTCCTTTCATAAAGGCCCCTTTGCTTTCCAAACCCTCCGCTTCTAGATCCCGCAGCCACGGGGACACCTGCGCCGTGGCCTGTTCCCACTGTGACGGAGCCCACCCTCAGCCTCCCCCGGGGGCCAGGCCCATCCTGGGATCGCCATCTGCTGGCCACTCTTCAGGGTGGTGCGTTTTTATCCAGAAGTGATTAGCTACACATCAGTGTTTAAAGAGAAAAAGTGACCTTTTTTTTCTTGAAAACTTGAGAGGAAACAAAATACTACTGATTTTTTTTTTTTTTTTTTTTAAGAAACAGTGCATGACTGCGGAGCGGGAGAGGTGTATATTTTCATAATGTGGGAGACTGGGCTGCTCTCCGGACCTGGTGGAACGTCTGGTTCCCGTCCCCGGGCCGCAGCCATGCTCTGTCTTCTGTAGGACGTGACCTCCTGAGAACGGCCAGCCCTGCCCTGCCCGGCTCGGTCCATTTCTACCTTCTATTGAACCACTTTGATTTGGGGAGAGAAAAAGAAATAGAACTTTTTGATAGTGTGGTAAAAACATTGAACTATTTTAGTAAAAGGTAACAGAGAAGACTGTGACAGTGTATACTTTGCGCTAGATAAATAAAGGCTCTTTGCAAGCCTCCATGGTGGTGTGCAGTGTGTTTGTCTCAGGCGATGGCTCGTTGGGCAGAGGGCCATGGCCCCTGGGAGCATTTCAGGTGGGGCTGCAGCCAGCACACAGCGTCCCCATTTGGGCCACTAACTGTTACTCAAGGGGCCTCTGCCTACTCCTTAGGCCAGAAATGGAAAGGATTTCAAATTCAAACCCTCATCTAACCTAGGAACCTCAGAGGCTGGCCCATGAGGGTGCTGCCCAGGAGATGTGGGTGAGGCTTGGCGGGCAGCGAGGCCCTCTGGGGTCCAGAAGGCGATCACACCCAGGGGCTACTGCAGGCCCCAAGCTCTGTCAGTAACAAAGTTTCAGAACTGCTTTTATTTGGATAACTGACTGAAGGAGTCTCCTGTGTAACCAAGATGGAAGTCACAGTATGTTGTTACATTCACACTTAAAAAATCTCTATGTACAGGAACTTGCAGATCGATGTAAACATACATCACTTCCCAAGTACATTCCTCCCCTTCTTCCCGGAGGAAAAAGAAAAAAAGCCATCCAACCAGGCAACCCCTTCAAAATAACTTTAATACAAAGATGTAAATATCTCTAAATCAAAAAGCTTCTTCTGACCGACTGGGTGTCATGGAAGAGAACACGGAATGGAAGTGATGACGACAGCTTGACTTCAGATGGAACTGGACTGTTTAAAACTGCGTATCCAGGAAAAATAGGCACTGATTTCTAGAAGGAAATTCACTCCTTACGGAAGCTATTTATTGAGCCAATATGGCTGGTTAACATTTTCACTAGTATAGTCACCCAGTGCAGGACGCGGCCCTCAGCCGACACCAGCACAGCTGGGCGGCCCGGGCACTGCCGAGGCTGTCCCCACTCCGGGCCTGGAGGACCATCTGATCCATCTCCCGGGCCTGGTCCATGTCTTCCCATACTGCAACTGTCCAGCATTATACAAGGTACCC
>NW_005872076.1:12850-30856 GCF_000147115.1 Myotis lucifugus
ACCCGGGAGTTGGGGGTGGGATGGCAGGTGGGGGGAAGGAGGCTGGGGGAGGGGGCACCGGTGGTGGGGGGTGGGTTGGGGGGGTAGACATGGTGGTAGGGCAGGTGGGCTGGAGGCCCGTAGGCAGGGGGCAGGGCGCTGTAGGAGGGGCCCTCGGTCTTCATCATGGACTGCAGGCTCTGGTAGCCCTCTCCAGACATGTAGGAGCTGGTGGTGGACATCCCGGTGATGTAGCTGGAGGGTGGCGGTGGCGGTGGCCGGTGTGGCAGCGGTGGTGGCTGGTGCACAGGGGCCGGGTGTGCCGGAGGAGGAATCTGGACTTTGGGGAGCTCACTGGCATCCACGGGGCCTGGTGGCTCAGCCTCACCTAAGGCAGTCGCGAGGGGAGGCTTCCGGTCTGCAGTGGAGAGACGAGTCAGTGGCCAGCAGCTCCACAGACCCCACCCCCACCCCATCACAGCACCAGAGTCTAAGATCTACAGCAACCTGCCCAGATGTGGGCAATGTTCACACACTGGCAGGGCTGTTTTCCTAAAATTGATTCTAAACTCACTTTTCCTGGGTAGTTCTGCATTTCTGGATGTGACCAAATATACTTAGAATTTACAACGTCCTCAAAACATCTGTGTAAAAGTTTTCTGAAAGATCCTTGGTCGTTACTGTTTTAACATTTTGGCTGCAAAGTCTCCCTTCTATAAACTTTCCCTTAGACCTCCCAAGCCCGCCCTTCAAAAAAGTAGAGAGAAAAGCTGGCACCCCATTGGCTCTCAGCAGACACTGACCTGGTGGTGGGTGGGCCGGAGGCAATGGAGGGTGAGGGGTCTCTATTTTGGGAATTTTAGGTGGTGGTGGTTCTACGAAGAAAAAGATTAAAAAAGCACTCATATCTCTTCATGTAATAAACATATTATAGTAAAAATAAAACAGACTGTTCAGGAATTTCTTTGGGGAAAAAGAGCAGATAACGTTTTACGGGTACTTGAGGAAGGCCTCAGCTATATCAGCATGCCCTGGCTCATTGGTTGAGCGTTGTCCCATGAACTGAGAGGTCACAGTTCAATTCCCAGTCAGGGCACATGCCCAGGTTGCAGGCTCGATTCCTGGTAGGGGGAGTGCATGCAGGAGGCAGCCGATCAATGTTTCTCTCTCCCTTCCTCTCTCTAAAAATCAATAAAAAAATCTAAAAAAATAAATAAAATGAATCATTATGTACTAATCCTTTTAAAAGAAAAAAAAAATACAACTCTGATCTCCTACCTCCCCTCTAAAAAGAAAACTAACCCACTATCCCTTTTTCCACAAAGCAAGCCCTTCCAACAACTTGAGAGCAGCACAAAACCACTTCCGTGACCGGTGTGACTTGCTAATACACAGAACACACAGAAAGGCCCCGAATGCTCACCGGAAACCACTACCTTTTAACTCTTGTTTAGTTGCATTTCCAGTTTATTTTCTCTCACAAATATTTGCTCCATTTGGCATCCCCTTAGAAGTCACCATTACAGAACTGGAGGCGAGCGACCTACTTTAAGTGCACTTGGGGCAGAGGACACAGCCCACCCCTTCAGGGTCGAACACCTGCATGTGAACAGCACCTGCATGTGACCAGCATCCCCAGTGACGACACTAAATCGCTTCTGTTTAGAAAGGTAGAGGTGTGCACACATGATGGAAAAAGAACGCCATCTTTTTGTTTGTATGTTTTGGCCCTTTCCGAAACTTACTTCATCCGGGCTTGCACATCACTGATCTGATTCTGCCCCGTATTGCTGATCACTTTCTTGGTTTCCTCTCTCAGACTTAGGCTGGATTCAAGGTGTGGGGACGTCTCTCCCTTTATCATCAGGGGGATGAATCGACGTCTCTAGCTTCTATCTCACCTCCAAAACCGGGGACCTGACTTTCAAGTCCCATCCCTAGATCTAGCAGCCAGCACCTCGCAGGCAGCCTTTTCCTCTATCTCCTGACTGGTATCCCTCTCACCTAAGCACTCCCTCCAACCTCCCTCCCACCGCCAGCCAAGCTAAAGCTGTCCAACAGAAATATCAAAAGAACCACCCATGTAATTTTTAGTTTTCTAGCAGCCATGTTCAGAACAGTTAAAATTAATTTTAATATTTAACTTGATATATAAAAAAATTGATCATTTCAATGTTTAATCAACATAAAATTGACTAATAAGATTCTCTGCATTCTTTTTTTTTTTTTTTAGAGAGGTGGGGGGGCGGGGGGGAGGAGAGAGAAAAAAACATGGATGTGAGAGAAACATTGATTGGTTGCCTCCTGTATATGCCCCAACTGGGGATCGAACCAGAAACCTAGGTACTGGTATGTGCCCTACCTGGGAATTGAACCCGTAGCCTTTTGGTGTACGGGACGATGCTCCAACCAATTGAGCCACTGGCCAGAGTTACATTCCTTTTTCTTACTAACGCTCAGAAATCTGGTGTATATTTGCACTGAGGGTACCAGGCCATTGGAGTGGGCCACACTGTCAGTCCTCTGTAGCTACTTGCATGTACTGTTCTGCTCAGTCAGATCTCACCTCCAGGCTGTCTGACCCTCCCTTCCTGGGCCTCTGGCCATCATTCTGACTCTTCCCTCACCAGGTCTCACCCAGATGCTGGCAAAGTCCTTCCCATTCCCAACCATCTGTGCTATTACTACTGCCAGGAAACTTTCTAAAATGAACTCAGACTTTGCCATGCTTCTGCTAACCAACCTCCCATGGCTCCCACTGCCTATGCAAAATCGGTCCCTCCAAGTAGGTAGGCGCTGTCATCCACTCCAACCACATTTCAGTCCTCTCAGAAGTGATGCCCTTTCAGCTCTTCCTGTTCCAGGAAACTCATCTCTCCATTTACTTCCAATTCCTTTGCTCACCTGCCTCCTTCGACCTACAGGCTCTCCACTCTCAGCTCTAGTTCTTCTCCAAGGTCACCACTGGCTCTCTCTATCTCTCTAACAGATGCTGCAATCAGCTCAGGATGACTATATATCTGCTTTTTGGTGTCTCACACTTTTTGCTCATTCAGAACTAAAAAAAATTTACCTGTACTCAACTCATCATTCCCCCAAAGATCCTGCGAAACACGTAGCTTTACTGTAACTTGAAGATCTCGACAACAGTACCACAAATAATTCCCTGAGGTCCTACCATGGAACTAAGCAACAGAGAAACAGAGACAAGTGGACACTGTGCTTCAAAGAGCTCAGCACAACAGGGCCAATGACACACAAAACGCTTCTCACTTTCTCTTCTGTAATCTTTCAGGTTTTGCTCACTCTTTATTTGCTTCCAACACAGAAACAAATTAACCAGCTCTGGGCTCTACTACATATCTATAATAATAAAAGCATAATATGCTAATTAGGCCAGGCGTCCTTCCAGATAACCATCCGGATGAAGCCGTGGCGGCGGGAGGGGGTGAGGGGAAAGGGGAGGGAGGTGGGGACCGAGGCAGAGGCAGCGGCCATGGCAGAGGAGGTTGAGGCAGTCTGCGGCGGCAGCAGCAGGGCTGAGCCCCTTGAATGAATTTCGTGCATCGGGCCTCTCGTGTACATATAAAATGCGTCTGACAGAGGCCTGGTGCTATAAGCAGGAGGGCTGGCCATGTGGTGGTTCTCTGGGCAACACCCTGCCCACCACGCAGTCCTTTCTCCGCACCATCCTGCCACTTGGTGTTCAGGACGGGGACACCCAGGGCACTTCACTTTCTTCATGTTTTTACTGTGTCATACTCCACTAATCTCTAACAATATATATTGTGGCAACCGGTCTCCTACATTCATGATGACATTTTATATATGCAGCTCAGTACATTGTTATTGATACCTTTTATCAAAATATAATCTAAAAATAGAGTTGGGATAAACAGAAGACAATGTGTTTTCTGGCAGAGTGGGTCAAGTTTGTGATGGGGTCTTTAAATTTTAAGGCCAATCTAATCAGAAAAGAAACACTGTTGACTAAGAATTTAAAGTTTTGATAAGCAGACATATAAAACTAAAAAACAGAACCGGAAATTACCTGCTGCTTTGTTCTCTTCTTTGGGAGAAACAACCTGTTGCAAAAGAAAACACAACCGTTAACCCAGACCCGGGAAGAGTGAGAAAAACAGATGAACCAGGGACGAAATCACAGGACAGAATGTGGCCTCACACAAAACCATGTTGGCTTACCTTGCAGGGAAACCCTGCCACCTGCAGAGCACCATTCTGCTTCCTTCCCCTTTCCCTGTACAGAAATACTCCCTTGTCTCAGTTCTGAACACTGAGTCTCAGGCCTCTAGCGCACTGCCCTGTTTGATCAGCAGAGTTGGCTGATACCTATATATCCTGCATGGCTTCTTCTAAGACTGAGTAACAGCAAATGCCGGGCTGCCACCATTGGGAGAAATTTCTACCAATACTGTCACTTCAAGATACAAACACTACAGCCCTGACCGGTTTGGCTCAGTGGATAGAGCGTCGGCCTGCGGACTGAAGGGTCCCAGGTTCGATTCCGGTCAAGGGCATGTACCTTGGTTGCAGGCACATCCCAGTGGGGGGCATGCAGGAGGCAGCTGATCGATGTTTCTCTCTCATCGATGTTTCTGACTCTCTATTCCTCTTCCTTCCTCTTTGTAAAAAATCAATAAAATATATTAAAAAAAAAAAAAAGATACAAGCACTACAGAGTCAGAGGGACCTGGTTACACCCATTCCAGCAGGGTACAGAGGTGGAAACGACACCCTGGCAGGTTTCAGGGCCCTGTCGGAGGTGACACAGGCAGCAGCAGCTGGAGGAGGACAGAGCCTCTCCTCTGACCACAGAAGTTTTCAGGCTCCCCATAGACATGCAGTCTGATAGCGATTTTTAGTGTTCCGTGAAATCCCTTAGAAATAGGAATGTGCTCAGGTGGGGCACTGCCACCAGGAAAGCTGGCCATGCCCAGTGCCAATCTGGCCACTCACCGTGGCTCGCTTCACCTGGCGGGGGGGACTAGGCTGTGGGGACGGTTTCTTGGGCTGCTGGACTTGCTGTGGCGGTGGTGGCGGCTGGGTTGATGGCTGCGGGTCCTTCTGTGGGGGCTGTGGTGGTTCAGGGCCTGGAGCCGACTGTGATGGTGGCACTGGTGGCACTTGTGGTGTGGGGTTGAGCGATGGGGGCTGATGCAGCTGATGAGGCGTGTGATGAGGCATCTGTTGTTTTCCTTGTGAGTAAAGATCCAGGATTTGGTGGCAGATATCTAAATGATAGGCGACAATTACATTTACCACAGATGGATATTTGAAATAAAATTTTACCTAGAAAAATAAGCCAGCCCATTTCCCTTTGAGCCACGATTCTCATACAAGGACCAACATGTCAAAATCCTATCTGGAATTCACCCTGCCTCTGCTGTGCACAGCACTGGTGGGTATTTTCAGGTCACCAAAACGATTTGCTTGGAAAGAGTGGATATTACATTTGAAATGTTAATCACAGATGCTTCTGAAGAAGAGTTTATGCAGGCCTATTGGGAAATCTGTTCAGGAATCACGTTCTCAGGGCAGCACCATCCCAACATGGAACCCCCTCACAGAATGATCGGCATGCCCAGTACCTTCCAGAACATCCACAGGGACATCTTGCACAAACTGCTCCCACCATCTCCGATACATGGGTTTGGAGGTCCATTCTTGTATTTCAAATTTGCACAAACGTCCCGCGAGATACATCACTGCCACTGCTATGATCTCTGGTTCCCACTGCAGTGACAAGGTCGTGCAGAGACTAGTTCAACAGGAAAAAGAGGTGACTTCACTTGGATGAACAAACATTTGTGATTAACTCAATGCATGAAAGTCAGATGCTGCATCTAAATGGCAATTTGCTTATCCTTCTCTAAACACCATCAAATAAAGTATTATACAAAGAGTCCTTTAAAAGTATAAAAATAAGTTATTTTAATCACAGTTAAAAAATGTGTTCCTTAAAGAATCAGAATCCCAGCCCATTAAAAAATTGCCATGCCATGAAATACAAGTGAAAATGATTTATGTTCTTCAAACTGTTGAAATCCTAGCTAGAGAAATGTTTCTCCCGACAGCGACAACTCCACTCACAGGCACTTTGTTCCTCATTAGATCCCTGGGCTCTAGAACATCAAGGATCTAAAACCGTGACACCATATGGTGTTTGTGTATTTGCAGAATCAAATGGGTTCTCAGTATTTAGTTGTCCAAACTCTCTGGGGTATTGTTTTAGATTTATGTTTCAAACTGGAGATAAGATTTCAGGATCCTGCATCACCATGACATGGCAGGGTATTGCCTCTGCTGGGAACAGGAGACCTGGGCTTTGGCCCCAGCTCTGCCCTTCACTGGCTCCTCAAGCTGGGTCAAGTCAGTTTCCTTGATATAAAGTAGGGGTTTGGGTAAAGTGACATATGAAGTCCCTGGGTATTTAAAAACACTATAATTAAAGACTATACTTTCAGGAATCATTTCTATAGTTTGTTAAAAAACTGTAATTAAATCAACATTTGAGTATATGTACCTGTCATTTACAAATGTCCATGCCATTTGAACCAACTTTTGAATTTTGTTTTTATCACCTAGAAATGGGGGGAGGGGGGAAAGGTAAATTAGTAGGAAAAGAAAATAAAGCAGCAGCACAAGAAGCAACAAGTACTCATATAAAGCCCAGGTACCCTCAGCATCATTCCAATACACAGCGAAGAGCTTCCGCATGGGAGACAAGGACAAACGAGTGGGTCTAAGCCCCACCTCTGTTCTCTCCACGTGCCCTATGCTGAGAGCCACCGTTTATGGGAAGCCTGGCTCCATGGCCGAATTTATTAGGCTATTTAAAAAGTTCTGACTCATTTTCCTGTCTCATACCACTTGGCAACTGGATGACAGAATCTGTTTATACACAAAAGGAAACAGTACTAATAGCCACAATATTGAACTGTCTGGGCAAGCTATAGCCCAGGTACTTCACACACCGAATTTTCTGCTTTCCTCTTTTAAGCATAATCGCAGTGTCATCAAACGATGATGAAGACTTGGTTTCAGAATAAAAAAGTTCTTTTAATAACTTTTTCTTACCTTTGAGTTGTTTTGCATATTTGAGTAGGAACTGGTATGGATGTTCTACCTGTAAATCAAACTTTATAGTCTGTAGTAAGATTCTCTCCAGAACCATTACTTCTTCCTAAAAATAAAATAATAAGTGTTGGGGTTGTAGTTTTAGTCATAGGTCTAAATCAGTATTTAAAAAGTGAACTTTTCTATTTATTATTTTTTAAACATAGTTTTATTGATTTCAGAGAGGGAGAGGGAGAAAGTGATAGAAACATCAGTGATGAGAATCATTGATTAGCTGCCTCCTGCACATCCCCCACTGAGGATTGAGCCTGCAACCTGGGCATGTGTCCTGACCAGGAATCAAACCATGACATCCTGGTTCATAGGTCGATTCTCAACCACTGAGCCATGCCAGCGGGGCTGAAAGTGGTGTTTTTAGAACATAACTAAGTCATGTATGCAATTATTTTAACACCATTTCCTGACATGAGCAGGGGTTGTGGGGAAAAGACAGGATGGGTGGTATAACCAATAGCAATCTCTGGGTGTCTGAGAATAGCTGCAAGTGTCAATTCCTCCCACCTTTCTTGGGAAGCAAAAGACACACAGCACATGCAATGCAGATACATGTACGCAGAGCACTGGCACTATCCATCTACCCAGAAGCTGCCAGCACCCCTGAACCAAAGAAGCCACACTGCTTCTGGTCTAGGAGCACAGCCAGCCAGGAGGGGACTTTGTTCCTATCCACGACATGTGCTATCGCCCCTAAAGTGCTCAGAACATGACTTGGCACGTTAGCAAGAGCTACCTAAGTGTGGCTACATCCTCTTCCCTCCTCACAGAAGCAAGGGAAAGTACCTCTGCACAGGGACCTGGGACTGGAAGATACAGGAGTCACAGCCATTGCCAACACAAGGACCTCTATCTTTTTTAATTTTGTTCATCTTCACCCAAGGATATTTTTTTCCATTCATTTTTAGAGTGGAAGGGAGGCGAAGAGATAGAAACACATTGATTGGTTGCCTCCACACAAGAGCTGGGGATCAAATCTGCAACCTAGGTACATGCCCTTGACCAGAATTGAACACTGACCCTTCAGTCCAAGGGCCAATGCTCTAACCACTGAGCAACTGACTAGGGCAAGGACCTCTGTCCTTCAAGAAAAATATATATATCTATATTTATTATATATACTAGAGGCCCAGTGCATGAAATTCATGCACAAGGGGGGGGGGGGGTCCCCTCAGCCCGGCCTGCCCTCTCGCAATCTGGAATGCTGCATGCACCAGTGACCATACTTTTCATACAGGTGAAAGGCATCTTGCTGTTGTATGGGCAGCTACATTTTTTTGCTCTGATTATAAAAAGTAGTACATAACATGATCTTTCTGAGGCAGTAGTACCATTTCCCCATCTTATGGGTGGAAAAACTGAAGCAGAGAAAAGTAATTGGCTTTGTCACACATTTCTAAGTGTCAGAATCAGGGCTGACCACAAAATGTGCAAGCCAGAGTCCATGCATGTCATCGCTGAATCATCCTGTTTTTTCAGTTAGAGTAGCCTTGCCAGGTTTCAATTTTTAAATCTAAGACACTGTTCCCAATATATAGGGTAGGATCCCTAGGCCTGGCCAGCAATCAGGGCTGATCTGTGGGGCGAGCGGGGGGGCCCCTGCTGGCACCCGCTTTGGCTGGTGGCCTGGTGCTGCCTGCTGGCCAGCACCACCTCCCAATTGCTGCTGCTAGTCCCCTCCCTCTGTGAGAGATGACCAGCGGGGTGCTTGCTGGCTGTCCCCACCCCGATTGCTGCTGCCTCTGGTCGCCTCCCTCTTGGGGGGCAGTGTGTGTCATAGGGACCTGTTCTTCTGCCGGCCGTTCCACCGTTTGGTCTATTTGCATATTAGGATTTTATTATATAGGATATATATATATATATTGATTTCAGAGAGGAAGGGAGCGGGAGAGAGAGAGATAGAAATATCAATGCTGAGCATCACTGATCAGCTGCCTTCTACATGCCCCACTGGGGATCAAGCCCACACCCAGGCCATGTGCCCTGACCTGGAATCGAACCGTAATAGGTTCATAGGTCGACCACTGAGCCACACCAGCCCGGCAGGACCTCCCATCTTAATGCTACCACAAGGAACCAAGATTTAAAGGCAGGCAGTTATGATTCTTACCTTTGGGTCATCTCCAAACTGGCCAAATTGTACATCATTTAATAAACTACGAGCTGTTTTGATGATATCTTTACATTTTTTGGGTGTTTCTTCTACTTTCCCAGCCAGAAAGAGACAACAAGCTCCTGTTACCTAAAAGGAAGACAAAAGTTCCTGAGATATAGTTCTCAAAGCTCACACAGAAACACAAGCAAAGATTTTTGACCTTCACTCTCCTAACTTCCCCTTTCTTATTCACAAGGAGCTCAAAGGAAATTTCACACACACACCCAATTTGGCCCCATAAATTATTTTAAATTTAATTTTCCAAAGAACATGTTATGTAAACAAAGTAGATGCCAGAAGGGAAAAAACCCACAGACACAAATTTTCTTTTCACACTGTGATCTTTGTTCCAGAAAAAGAACACAGCTAAACGCATGTCTGGTGGAGTCCATGTCTGTGCCAGTGCCCAGCTGTCCTTCCTTCCCCTCACGCTGCCTGGACCTGGTCCAGATCCCACATCACTGAGGTGGTCTCACTGCTCTCTCTCCAGTTTTTCCCCGCCTACTCTCATCTCTCCTGAATGTCTGACCCTCCACAGAATCCTCATCGTTAGATGTCAGACTCTGCCAGGGGTACAACGCTGACTGAAACAGTGTCCTTCCTCTAGCACTTGTGTACAAAACTAAGGAAAATCGTAGCTAAAGGAAAAACCCCAACAGACTGACCTCCTGTTAAGTCTAATTCTGTCATCTTCTTTATGAAACTCTTCCACCACTTCAGTTTACCCATTGAAGTCTAATGCCCAAGCCTGGAGTTCAATGCTTACAATGGTCTGACCCAGTCTACCTTTCCTTCCAGGGCCCCCATTCCATTCCTGCCAAATGAACCTCCTAGCTGGGCTGGTACTCACCACATGGTTCCTCCATGTCTTTGTCACGCTAGTTTCTGCGGGATCACTGCTCTGTCCCATCTGACATTTATAGTCAGGGCTTAATTACTGCTGGCATCTCCTCCCTAGCATATTCCCTAATCCCTCCCCAATGCATTCATCTCTCCCTTGAAGCTGCAGCCTTCCTTCTGTACCTCTCCTATGGTCTCCCCTCTACCACATATTTTGTACGTCACACCTCAGGACTAAAAGTACTGAGGCAGGTTCCTTGTCTGAGTCTCCCACAGAGCAGAAGACAGTGCATGTTTAAGGAACAACTGCAGAATGAGCAATATGGCCGGAAACATTTTTATTCCTTCTTGGCCTTTGTTGGGTCTCAATTATAAGCCCAAATTTATCTTGGCAAAGGTAATAGGGAAGTAAACTTACACACAAAGTGCAATATGACTGTGTCCATATCAGGCTAAATAAAAGGATTTGAATGTGGTTAATTAAAAAATGAAAAACAAACAAAAAATCACACACAAAGTTCAAACTTGATTTTGTTTATACATAGTATGTACGATGTAAAAATAACTACTTTCTGGAAATATAAAAATAGATTAAATTAGTTCACTGAACTGTGTGGAAATAATTATATGTGATAGAGAATTAAAATAAAATGTAAATACTTACATATCTTGGAAACTGCTTAAAGGAATGAAACATATAGAAGCGATGAAAATAAATTATTCCAGTTGCCAGGGTATCATAGTGTCTGTTGTTCTGGTTAAGGACTTTAGTCAAGAAATTGTTATTGTTTTTAGTTAAATGTGGAAAAACTAAAACAATAGCAAGCAAGTCAGTGGTAAAGTAAACACCGTCAGTAGCAAAGCAGGTATATGGGGATCTCTGTATCAGAATTCACCCCAGCAAGGTGGGTTTATACTATGAACAAGGCCAGGCTTCACCATCCTTCAACTGCGATCACTGGGGGCTGTTTTCCTCCTGGTGGCCACTTGCTCAATGGCTAAATCTACACATTTAAATGAAAAATAGGAAACCGAAAACCCCCAAAGAGCCAAGCTAATCAGAAATAACATTAGTTAACAAAGATATTCAAGGGTCATTTTAGTACAGAGATATTACTATATGTCTATTTAAGGTAAGATTTCCTTTTAAAAAATTGATTAGAGAGAGGAAGGGAGAGGGAGAGAGATAGAAACATCAATGAGAGAAACATTATCAGCTGCCTCCTGCCCCCTACTGGCGACTGTGCCCGAAACCCGGGAATCAAATCAGAGATGTCTTGTTGCATGGGACAGTGCTCAACCAACTAAGCCACACTGGCTGGGAGATATTACTATGTTTTATCAATAGTATCTAATTTAATTCTCAGTGTTGGCGGTGGGAAGCCTGAAACAGATTCCAAAGAGATAAGGATACAGTCCCAAACGTGTGCCCACATCAAAGATGAAGCGAGCCCCCTCTCGGCGGTACCGGGCCTCAGTGGCTGGGTCAAGTCCTTCTAGCTGAGAGGGTGTATGAGCCAAGTCTTTCTTATCCCAGTACCAACATGGTTTTGTGTGGTCCAGGTTTGCTGAGGTTACTGAAGGGCTTGAATTTTCTTTATTCTCCTTCATTTATTGAAGTAGGCTTGTTCTTTTCAAAAAATTCTCTGAAAATGTTAGGATCCTATGAGAAAGAGAAGCAAAGTTGGAAAGGGATACCCATGTGAAGCAATCCCAATCATTGAAGCAATCTAGAATTACAGATGGTACCTGATTTTGGATCGAAATTTCCCACAGAAACATTACTGGTTGGCAGTTAAAAGCCCAAGCTGACCTCCAAAGCCAATTAAAACATTTGTACACATTGTGCCGTATAATAACGGACTTGAGCATCCATGGATTTTGGTATCCACAGAAAGTCCTGGAACCAATCCCACTCGGATACCGAAATGCAGTGAAAATAAATGTACATGGATAGAATGGAAACAGTCCTCTAAATATTCCACCCCCCTTGAAAAGTTCTTACTTCAGTACTATAACCCCATTCCCTATTACTCTTCCATTATTTTTTCACAAGATCCTAAAGTCACAAATTTTCTCATTAGCAGTTCATGATTACTGTGAAAGACGGAAAGATTTATGAGCTCCACAAAGTAAAAATCTCTCCATAAACAAGCAGCATGTCAAGGCATTTTAGCAACATCTTTCAAGAATGTGCCTTTGATATTTCATTTTACATGATGAAAGGTTAAATTCAGTTTTAAACATTTAGAATTATGGATACTTACAAGTTGGAAATGGCAGTAAAGGTCATTACTTGATTTTTCACACAGTACAGAAATTCCCTCTAAACAGTAATATTTGGTCACTCACTAACCTTCATTTGGCCACTTTCATTAATGGAACTTTAACAGTTTACCAGGCAGCCTATAGCATTGCTGAGTATCAATAACTGGTATTCACATTAATTCTTTAAAAAAAAAATATATTTTTTTTATTGATTTCAGAGAGGAAGGGGGAGGGAGAGAGAAACATCAATGATGAGAGAAAATATTTGACTGGCTGTCTTTTGCACGCCCCCTACTGGGGATTGAGCCCACAACTTGGGCATGTGCCCTGACCTCCTGGTTCATATGTCAATGCTCAACCACTGAACCACACCAGCCAGGCAAACATTCATTCTTGTATTAATTTTATATTAATTTTGAGATCTGTTCTGTTCACCCCCTAGATCTGGTACATAGATGGCACAGAATAAGGAGTGAATTAAATCTACCTTTCAACAACTCTCTAGAGTTCCCACTTAGCTCCTTGAAAATAACTTGCCCTATCTACTGACTGTCTTTCAAATATGTGAAGATCGTTTTTACATTCCCGCTCTTCTCCAGGGCAAACATCCCATTTCCTCCACATAATTTTTAGTGTTTCAAGATTTCCCCCTAAATATTAGCATCTAAAATGAAAAACAATATTCTTTATATGACTGGAGTAATACACATGGGATGAGAGGTTACTAATATTCAACATGTCCAATGAGGGGCCACTGAGTTGCAGCATGCCTGCAAGTTGTTTTCTTATCTTCAGAATTTATCACTGAGAAAATGGAGCTAGTGAGACAGGAAGCAACTTGCCCAATTCACACCACTAGCAAATGGCAGAGCCACAGTTTATCATTAGGTTACGATACTGCCTTTCCTCAAATGGACACTAGGTTCCTCTATAAACATAACATTATGCCCCAGAACCATTTTTGTCAAGGTAGGCCTTCTTCATCTCCAACATGGACAAGTGGGTTTCTGTACATTTAATCATTCCTGGTAAATCTATATCTTGTTAGTTTGGGCCTATTATTTTAGCCTTTAAAAACTTGTTGTGTGTCATTTAACATGTTAACTACAGGTTTTGAGTACATTTATTAATTTGAGAAGCATGCCTCATATATTCAAATTTGGTAATAAAAAAGTGCTAACCAGAAAAAGAGCAAGACCAGAGATCTGTAGTCTATCTCTAAAGACCTCTCTTCATTCAGGCTGACACCAACTCCTGAACCAACATTCTAGGTTTGGTAACTTGAATGGATATAAATCCATCTACTTAGACCTCATCCAGCGTACATTTACCTGTGCTGACTAGGATAGGAAGAGATTATGTTCAGTGACCTGAGGCTCTGCTGGTTTGAGCTTCCAAGTACTCACAAACTCTTTGCTCTCTGACAAGATTCTTAAATAGATTATTAAAAAGTTGTAGCATCTGAGAGCCATCTAATAGGTCTGAGATATTTATAAGACTCCAGTTTTCTATCATTAACTGTATTCGAAGGAAAATGATTCAATCAAGAGACACAGTCAACATGAGATGTATGAGACTGCTGCCAGTGTAACACAACATACATTATCTTTTACGAGAAAGAGTACATTCTAACGTAAAGAGTAAAAGCATAGTATAGTGCAGGAAACCACAGTTTTGTCACACTGAAGCTGCCTTCTTTGGGACATAGGTTCTAAGCTGGTTATTAAGGAACAGGACTCAAGAAAGAATCTCTGTCCCTTCCCCCTCTCCTGCCCAAGAGACTCAGACAGAAAAACCTGCTTCAGGAAGGAAGGAGGAGTAGGATGTCGCCTTAATCCAATTTGAACCGAGCACGGTAAATAAGAGGCTTCGGGCAGGGTCTGTAAGCTAGGTACCCCGTGTCCCACTGTTTTGAGTCACCCAGCAAGGATTTTCCTGCCTGCCATGTATGTTCTGCTCTTCTCAGCCCATTCTCACTTCTGAAATCTAATATCCTGTCCCCACATTTTCTCCAATGTTGCCTCCCCATCTTTGGAATTTTCATGCCTATGTGAGTGAATTCCCCATATGCATGTATTAAAATTTTTACTTTCTCCTGTTAATTTGTCTCTGTTCATTTAATTTTTGGCCCAGCTATAAGAGCTTAGAAGGTGGGAGGGAAAGTATTAATTCTTTTAGCTTCCACAACAGTAAATACATAAACCAGTAACATAGTCATTTATTATCATTAGCAAGTATTACATACTGTACATAATTGTACGTGCTACACTTTTATATGACTTTCAGTTCAGATTTATTTACACCAGCATCACTACCAACACGTAACTTGCACTATGACATTATGCCAGCTACAGGGTCACTAGCAACGGGAATTTTACAATCTTACGGGACCACCTTTGTATGTGTTCCATCTTCGACCAAAATGTCACTATGGGGTGCACGACTGTAGCTCATTTTGTAGGCCAAAACTATGATCATTTTTTTCTTTATGATATTCAATTTTTTGAAAGTGGCATTTAAAATGTAAGCATCTTGCCCTAGCTGGTTTGGCTGGGTGGATGGAGTGTCGGCCTGTGGACTGAAAGGTCCCGGGTTTGATTCCATCAGAGGCACATGCCTGGGTTGCAGGCTCAATCCCCAGGAGAGCGGGGGGGGGGTCCAGGAGGCGGCCGATCGATGGTTCTCTCTCATCATTGGTGTTTCTCTCTCTCTCTCCCTCTCCCTTCCTCTCTGAAATCAATAAAAATATGCTTAAAATAAGATAAAATGTAAGCATCTCAACAATGATAGTATTTCGTTATTGCTTTTGGTGCAATCTACATTTCCAAAATGAAACAAACGTTAAACATGCTTATGCACAAGTCAGCTAATATGTTTGAAAAATATATATAATCAAAATGAGACAAAAGAAAATAAAACCCAAAATTAGATACCTGTGATTGTCATTCTGAAACACACACACACACACACACACACACACACAAACAAGAGTCCTGGATAATTACTTAATTTACAGTCAAAATTACTTAATAGGCAAGCATCCTAATAATACAATCTTAGCCGAAATGTTCACCACTCACCCGTTCACTCTTCATTCTGCAATACAGAGCGCGTGCTCTATGTACGCCACGGAGGGTTCCAGGATGGGACTCCAAACCCCGGAGGATCTCTCCTTCTACCCCGTTCGCACAAACCTCTAACGCAGTGGTTCTCAACCTTCCTAATGCCGCGACCCTTTAAATACAGTTCCTCTTGTTGTGACCCAACCATAAAATTATTTTCGTTGCTACTTCATAACTGTAATTTTGCTACTGTTATGAATCATAATGTAAATATCTGATATGCAGGACTTATTTTCATTGTTAAAAATTGAACATAATGAAAGCATAGTGATTAATCACAAAAACAATATGTAATTATATGTGTTTTCCGATGGTCTTAGGTGACCCCCAAAGGGGTCGCGACCCACAGGTTGAGAACCGCTGCTCTAACGAGCGCCTGCAACTGCAGGGCGCTGTGCTGGACCCCTCTCCAGAGCGCCTCCGAGCGAGAAACGCAGACACCAGCAGGCTCACCTTACAAACACAGAAAGGCCACGCGCAAGGAACTGCTCTTACTGGTGGAAGCCGCGCCTAACGTCGGGTGGTGGGAGCGAAAGCTCCATTGAACCGGCAACCCACATTTTAGGGAGCGCAACCGACCGCGCTCTGTGCTGGTGAGAACAACTGGAGGACCTCTGCACGGACGCCTCAACTCCCCAAAGAACAACTCCTTCGGGACCCAACCGCACCGGCCCAGGACAGGGTCCGCAAGAACCAGGTCTCCGCGAGAACGACTCCGGACGCGGAAGTGCCTGGTCCTCCTTCCTCTCCAGACCCCCGGGTCGGAGCACCCCGGTGTGAGCGGCGCCCGGGCCTCAGCCTGGCCAAGTCGGGACGGAGACCCCCAAGGAGCTCGGCAGACGCGGGCAGTCCGGGGCTGCGGGAGCGCGCGCGCGTGCTGAGACCCCGCCCCTTCTCCCCACCAGCTACCAAGTCACCAAACCTTAGCCGCCCCTCTGGGCGGGGCCCGCTACCCTGTGCTAGGGCGCGCGAGGGCCTTTCTCCTCCGCTCTTGCGCCTCAAAACCCTCTCCCGAATCCCGTCCCGCAGCACCGCCATCGCCCGCTAACTTCGAGCTGACAGGGGGCAGCGGGGGGAGGCGGTATCCGGGAAGATAGACTCCACTAGGGGGTGGAGGCAGCTGGCCCTGCCCTACTGAGACCTTTAGGTACGCGGGAGGGGGGTGGCGCTGCCCGTGGTCGGTCGGTTACTCACTCCTCGCCTCCGATAAGCCCCTCAGCGACGTCTCTCCTTGCGGACCGCAGCCATCTTGGACGTGGGATGTCGGGGAGTACGTCATTGCGCTGCGTCGGCGCCGGAAAACACGGAGGCACGTGTCAACCAATCAGAAGAAAGCAGAGCTCTCAACGGAGGAAAGAACAGCCAGTCATTTTCAGGCCCCTCCCCGCAGGAGGAGGAGCCTGTCAGAGGGACACTCCCGTTGGTCCCGCTCCCGGGGCTAAGGAAGTTCGGCAGCAACCGAACGTGCTAACGGAATTTGGACGCGAGAGGAGGGGCCCGAAGAGCCAGTCCTCCAATCAGCGTCCGGGCGTGGCACAGTTCCGCCAATTGTGGCCCCGGAGCTGAGGGGGCTGTGCCGACAGTTCAGGCTCCAGGAGCCGGCAGGCCCAATGGAGGGGGAGGAGCCCGAGCAAAACGGTAGGGGAGCGATGGGGCGGAACCGCGCCCATGCGTTCAGCTTTGGGCCAATCAGCGGTGGCGGCGGCGGCCTGGGGCGGGGCCTGGGGGAGGGCGGAGCCGGGTTGGACCGCGGCGGCGGGGCTGTCTCAAGCCGCCGTCCCGCCCCTCCCGTCCGGCTGCCGCTGCCACCGTCTCTGTCGCCGCCGCCGCTGCCTGGGGCTTGGTCGAGGTGGACGGTGGGTTTGGGCCGGAGTGTGGCACCGGTGCCGCTGCGTGAAGGGGCCAGCGGGCAGGTGAGTGCCGGCGGCGTCCCCTCCGCGCGCACGACCCGCGGCGGGGCAGACTCCCGCGGTCGCTCGCGAGTGCTGCGAGGCTGCCTCCCATCCCGGCCGGCGTCCCTCGGCCGAGGTCCGGCCCGCGCCCCGCCCGCAGCTCTGGGCCCGGGGTGCCGGGGCGTTGGTGTGCGCCCTCGGTCCTGGAGGGGTGGGCGGGCGCGGGATTTCTGCATATGCAGAGGGCATGGAAGTCACAATTCGACCGGGGATTTAAGGGCCTCCTGGCGCAGAGAACGTCCACACGGACGAGTTCCCATTGACATGATCTTAACTCTTTTTTAGCTCTCCCTAGCGACCTGCCTATTTATTAAAATATGAAAAGGTAGCCCCCCCCGTGCAAGGTCACGAGACTGCCCGAATGCGGAAAAGACCGGGGCGAAGGTAACGTGCCATAACGGGGGAAGTAGTACCTGGGAAAACTAGCACATCTAGGCAGGTACTGCAGAAGACATGGCACCAAACTCACAGCATGTAGGGAGTTGAGCGTCGGTAGATACGACTAGGACGAAAATGCGACCGTCAAAGACTAAAGAGA
>NW_005872076.1:31257-60023 GCF_000147115.1 Myotis lucifugus
TGACCCCTGTGAAGGGTCGTTCCACCGCCAAAGGGTCGCGACCCACAGGTTGAGAACCGCTGCGGGCTTGAAGGGTATGGTTTTGCTTTTTTTCCCAAACGAAGGCGGCGATGTTTCCAGAGCAAAACCACCCTTGAAGGGTGCTGACAGGCCAGTTTTGCTTTTAAGAACCCCCGGAGAGCTCTCCTGGTGGCAGCGGGCCTGCCCCTAGCCGGGTTGGGGTGCTGGTGCTGTGCGTTTGTCATGGCTCGGAGTGGGCGCTGACACGTGTGGATCTGACCAGGGGTAAACATCCCCCCCCCCATGTTCTTCTCAAAAGTGACCCCACTGTTACTTCAAAACTGAACTAACCGGTAATAATCTCGGAGAGGTTTCTCTTACTCTCTCATGTGAATACATTGAACTCGAGAGTAAAAGCAGCTTTCCTCTCCGCGGTTAATATTTTGTCAGACTCGCTCGAGCCGCGATGGATTTTGTCTGTGCGTGTCGCGTGCAGCCCTGCCTTCCCAAGTTAGTCCCAGGGGCTGCTGTGATTGGCATTTTGGTCAAGTTCCAGCAAGTTAAGGAGGAGTTTTTCCTCTTTCCCAAGAAAGTAGTTTGCAGAGCTGAGTTCTCCAACAGCTACAGAACCATCTCTTTATTGAGATCCCAAACCTCCTCGGTGTTCAGCCTCCTGCTACCCCTTCCCGTGTATCCCTAACTGTAAGTTACTGTCTGAAATGAAACTCCAGCCCGACGGAGTGAAATGGTTACTGCTTCTCCTCTCTTCTGTGCCCTAACTTCTCTCAGTGCTTTTCTCCTGGGGTAGGAATGACGGTGGACTGAAGGGTTGGAACATTTATGCCGCGTGTGCTGTGGAAGTGGAAGTTTCTGTCCAGCTCTGCCCATTCTGCTCTGCCTTACACTAAGGTTGTCATGAAGAGAGGAACATTGTGGAGCTTCTCTTCCTGTGGTGAACATTCAGGCCGCATCTTAAATGACAATTAAAACTTCACTTTCGAGGCCACTGGGAAGTGAGGAAACTGAAGGTTGTATGCAGATACTTTTCCATTCTAAAGATCAACTTAAGGTTTTTGTTTTGAGAATGGCCTCCTTAATATCTAGAAGAGAATGACAAAGGAGATGACAGCTAGGAAAGTATCAACATTAGCACAACTGAGGCTTGCTCATAGATGATGATTGAAGTCAGTGAAAACCAGGTACTGTGCTCGTGCTGTTTTGGGTTTTAGTAAAAGTAGGAGTAAAAAGTCTTATCTGCTAGTTTAGGGTTACTTTTTCTTTTTTTACTAGATATCAATTTAGTTTGAAGTATTTCAAGTCCTTTAAAATGTTTGAATTACAAAGTCTTTTTCTTATCACTAATCTGAAGTAGCATTTAGAAATGTACTAATAATAGTGTCCTTTTTTGCGTGTAGTTTGATGACTATCTTTCACTGGAAGGATTTTTATCTTTAGAAACTGGTTTGTCTGTCCTTGGCTGCTGTGCATGGTGCTTCTGTTGGGAGTGGGGAGGAAGAGTTTCAGCGAGTTTCCTCTCCTTGTTCCTAAATCCTGGGAATGGAGCCTAGATTTAGTTCCCCCACAGAGGAATAACCATTTATTACAATGGCAGTGAACATTTTCAACACCCTAGTGAATATATCTGTATTCTTAGGTTATTGTAGAAGTTGCTTGTGGCCAGTTATTTGCTTTCTCAATTAGCTACCATTCTGTTTGGGCCAATATTTTGATTTGCCGTGCATCTTTTTTCTCTTGCTACTGTCATAGAAGTGTTTGTCTTGGGTATCCATTCATCCTGTCATATTTAGCAGTTGAGTATCAGAGAAGACTAAGGATTCCTTGCTTTTGAATTTTGCTAGTTTTCACTTTTGTTGCATTTACAGGTGTATTTTATTTGGCAAAACTGACTTCTGTACATTGAAATTTTTTTTAATCTCATTTTCCTACTTGGAGATGTTAAATATTTTGATCTGCAAATGTAGTTAAATCACATGTTTATTCTCAGAGTAAAAACACTAACAAAATATTAATACACATAATACATTTTTCTATTACAAAGGAGTTGTTAATGTAAAAACATTCAAACCTGTAAAAAATTTTTGTGAGTTTATTTAAGCCAAACTGTCGACAGTTGCTGGGAAGCAATATCTCAACGGATTGGGATAATGCTTCAGAGAATGGCAGTTTTTTAAATCTATTTTTATACATTGCAATTAAAGGAGGGGATGTAGGTGGGTTCCATGAAATCCACTGGTGATAAATTAGAGAGGCGGGAGAAAGCAAAGCGGGGAAACCTCTGGGATTGGATAAAAAGTAAAATGATAGACACATACTTAGGTGGGTGCAGGATAATTAGCAGTCTACAATTAACATGATAACATTAACAATGAAGGAATTTATGGTCTCCTGTCCTCTCGCCCAGGGCATTTGGTTGTGGCCCAGAGGTCGAGGAAAAAGGGAAGTTACATTTCATTGGTATGTTATCTTAGATGCAAAAAGATAATAGGCTCAGTTAAGGGAAAAACTGACCTTGTCAGGAAAATACCGGCCTAGGACATGGCTACCCACCGTAACTGCTTTTAGTTAAAGCTTTAATTTCAGACCATCCTTTGTGGTTACTTTAAGTCTTTTTAAGTTTGCAAAACTGCCATGCAGGCCTTCCCTGAGCTTGTCAGGTTAGCATGTGGCCTCCCCTCCCTCCCCAGAGTTGAAGCTTTAAAAAAATATATATTACTTGTTAGGTTTAAGGAAAAAAGCTTAATTAGCACAATTGGCAAGATTAGAAGTCCTGCTTTTTGTTGTTAAATTCACCCGGTAACTCAAACCGAGATTAGCTGGGTAGACAGATTTCCAGGTGGGGAGTTTCCTCCAGGTTTTGGAAATAAACAGATCGCAAAACAAGAGGTAAGGTAAGGTATTGATCATTTCAACTGAAATAAGTTTGAATGGAAGAAAAATGATTCAAAATAATATAAAATTCAATATCAAAGTTAAGACTAGAATTCTTTCTCAAGAAAGAAAGTTAATTAAGAGCTGACAGTGGAAGACAAGTGTGACACGCCGAAGTGAAAAATTTGAAAGAGATCTGAGGGATACTGTTTACCAAGCAAAAGAACAATTTCACACGCCCAGGCTCAGTGATGGGGTACAGAGGGAGGGGATGGCAGAGGGACTGAGCTGGAAGAAATGCTTTCATTGTTTTTGAAGAGCTGGAGAATTGTCTAGAGAACGTAAATAATCAGGTGTCTGCATGGAGCGCTTAGTAAATGTGCAGTATTTTAGGTTTATTACCTGTCCCCCATCCTGTGTTTCACTCTCCACTTTTAGGATACAATTTGTTAGAGCATGAGAAGGTCTAAAAAATTCTATGACTATGTGGTTTTAAGGTTTCAATCTCAGTAAAAGGGCATGACTTTAGTACCAATAGTTTTCTGTTAAGCACAATTAAGAGGTTAGGATTAGTGTTGAAAAAGACTCATTAATGTCGCTTTTACCATAACATGTTTACTGATGACTAATAAAGTTTCTCGTTTGTTGAGTGTAATGCTTTAGTATCGTTCCATGTCATGGTTACTGAAGTGGTTTCTGCAGTTTTTCCGTCTGTGACAAGACTGTGGCCTTGCAAAGATGAACGTGGGCTCTCCGGGATTGGGCGGAAGCTCATTTGGAAGTTTTGCTCCCATTCCACATTTAAGCTGAGGCCACTCCTGTGTATTTGAGCAAGCCAGCAAAATGTTCCTATACTTTTAAAGGCTGTAGAGAGAAAAACCTTCACTCTAAGGCAGCAGTTCTCAACCTGTGGGTTGCGACCCCTTTGGCGGTCGAACGACCCTTTCACAGGGGTCGCCTAAGACCATCCTGCATATCAGATATTTACATTACGATTCAGAACAGTAGCAACATTACAGTTATGAAGTAGCAACGAAAATAATTTTATGGTTGGGTCACAACATGAGGAACTGTATTTAAAGGGCCAGAAGGTTGAGAACCACTGCTCTAAGGGAATACTGTTATTTTGAATTTCGGAAATGACAACACACTTTTAGACCCTTATAAGTGGGTTGGTTTTGAGCTGAATCCATGAAATATCAGTAAAGTTTGCCATCAAGGTATGCTGTGAGGCTGTGCCACCACCTCAGTTTGTCACCTTTCATAAAGTTAATTAACTTCCCTAAATTTCACCTTTCTCATCTGTAGAGTGGACATAGTATCTATGTTCATCTATTGTATGAAATGCTTACCTCAACTCTAATATAGTAAATGCCCAAATGACACAGTTTTGACCAATGCAGTCATGCTGGGAACCTGCACTAGGGCTCTGGCAGGGATGACATAGTTCCAATAGCCTAGAAACTGCATGAAAGTTAGCATGAATACTTGTGTTTAGGTTCAAAAACTCAGTTAATATAACACATCTGTCTTGCTGAAGATCAGTATATGTAACAAAAGATTTTAGTTGACTACCATTTTTATCCCAAAGGCTGTGGGACCACCTCTCACTCACATTTGCATTTCAATTTAGATACTCAAGGAATGTGCACTGAACGAAGGAATGCCTTCACTTGTTCACGTGGCTTGTGGAAAAGCTGGTGCAGTAGTAGACCTACAGCTGCAGTTATATTAGTAACATTTCCTTGAATTGAGTTCCAGGAAGGCAGCAGTCCCACTGCACGGTGCCCCTCTCAGAGCACATCTGAAAGGTTCTGTTGACAGATATATTATACTTCAGTGAACAGTATACTTTTTTTAAAGTGGCTTTGTCCACTTCTGAGAAGTATGTCTTGAGGGCCTGTTAAGTCTGGAGACGAGAAGGCTCTGCAGGGCACAGAAAGCTGTCTTCAAAAATTTAAAGAGTGGCTTCTCGTTTAAGGCAGAATTGGGACAGGCGAAGGGAACAGTGAATTTTCCAGCAGTGTAGGACAGGACTCCCAGGTTGAGACTACCTCGGAGGTGAGGAGCAGCAGGTGTGTGGGGAGCCAGGACACCCCTCAGAACATTGGGTCTCTGCCTTCCTCTGCCACTTGAACCTGAGGTGGTGCACTTGTTAGGGATGACAGGCTCTGCCCTGCCTCTCTCAGGGCTTTCAGACGGAATTTGACAGTGGTTAGCAAAGCACTTTGACAGCGCTAGCTGCTCCGTCACATCAGACGTCGTCGTTTTACACATTTGCGGGGTTGAGGGTTAGCACAGGTAACTCCAAAGGTCTCTTCCAAACGTGAAAGTCCATAATTCTAGAATCCGTACGGGAGAAATGTGGGTGGTTTCAAGGTAATTTCTTGACAGATACAGCTATTCCTTTATACTTCCCAGTTTTCTTTTTCCCTATCAGAAAGATATTATAGGAAATGATTACTAGTGTTCATGATACCAAATGATTCTTTGCTTTATGAAAGGTGTATTTTTTTTGCAACTTCCTTTAAATAGGAACCTCATTTTAATTTAAGTGTATTTACAACTTAATACAACAGCAGTT
Source organism: Myotis lucifugus (assembly GCF_000147115.1). Taxonomy (NCBI): domain Eukaryota; kingdom Metazoa; phylum Chordata; class Mammalia; order Chiroptera; family Vespertilionidae; genus Myotis; species Myotis lucifugus. The sequence goes on from NW_005872076.1 coordinate 36,731, forward strand.
TAAAACTAAAATCATTAATGTGTCAAAAAGTCAATCAGAAATGTAAGTATCTCTAAAATTGTGTAAATTAGTGGAAAATAGCAAGAAACATCTGTATTTTTTTAAAACATCAAGTTTGGATATATGTATACCTATTTCTATCTGTATGGACAGCCCAAATTATTCTGTATGAAGATTTCAAGGCACTTACATGTAATGTATAGGTCTACCTTCATCTTTGTACTTAAGTACCTCCTGAGTTGAAATTAATTCCACCTTCTTGCCTGCCTGCTTGCCTTGACTTCTTGGTACTTTTGAGTTGTGGCCCTTTAGGACCCCCTTTGATAGAGATTGGAATGATGGGTGTTAGTTAGCCACTTAAACTGGTAAAAATTAGCGTGGCTTGACTGTACTGTTAGTCCCTGCCACCGTGCAAAGTGAGAACACATTTCTGATACACACTAGTTTCAGTTAGCATGGTACCATGCAACGCGAAGGCTGTATATACTTTATCAGTTCCTGTAGGAGAGAAGAAAACATCACACAGTTAAATACTTTTTAATCTGGGAATGCTTTCATTTTCCTAAGCCATCATCCTATAATTTGTGCTTTTAATTCAGAATGCAGTAATCTGATCCTAATGGCCTGCAAAGTATTTTAGTGAGATTCTTTTCTTCCTACACAAAGATTAGGCAGGCTCTCACACTCCCTTCAAGCACGTTTTACAGCTGGGTGCCTGAGGTAGGGGGCCATGCTCTCCTTCAGTCAATCCAGCTGTAAAGTTGGATGCATTGAAAAAAAGCAGATGCTGGGTTTGTGCTAAGATTTCCCAGATAAATTGCCAAATAAGTGTAATCAAAAATGTTTATTCTAGTTTTGTTTAGTTGAAAGCAACTGAAGAAAAATACAAATATACATCCTTTCCATTTAGAATTTTTGAAAAAAGAAACCTCATGCAGCTGAATTCCATCTCTGTCTGTTCAGTATGTGTGAACTATACTTTGTAAAAATGGGTTAAGTAAGCATCCAGTACTCTCCCTCCCCACCACCCCAACCATCAGGCAAGGTCCCTAAATGCACTTTATCTTATTTTTCCTGACCCGCTTCCACTACACAGAATATATGTAAAAGAATCATATTGGTCAGAAGTGGTTGTTGATTACAGATGCCACTTGCATATTAGGGATTTAAATAATAATTGAGTATGCATTTTATCGTCTTTGTTTTATTTCTTGATTTTGTTCTTTGGAAATGTAATACTTTGTCTTTTTATTTCTTTGCAGTCAGAAAATGGGTAAGAAGAGTCGAGTAAAAACACAAAAATCAGGCACTGGTGCTACAGCAAGTGTGTCACCAAAGGAAACCTTGAACCTGACTAGTGAACTACTGCAGAGTAAGTTGTGCTCTTGGCCTTCCCGCCTTTCTGTGGGGCGTGTGGTTTGTACTCCTGCGTCTGCAGTGCTGCTTGGGAACATCAGCTGTCCCCTGAAGCATGAAGTTAGCCATGTGACCTGGGCAAGTTACAGTACCTCCTACCTCGCAGTCTCCCCACCTGTAAAATGGAGCTGCTGCTACTTGTGGGGCCCGTGTAACTATAACGAAGCCTGGATGACATACTGAATGTGAAGCCTCTGTGGCACAGGCTCCCAGAACGTAGGCTTCCCTGGGCACCAGCAGACAGCAACAGTCTCAGCTGTTTTTAATAGTGTGGCCTCAGACCAGTTGAACCCCTCTGACTCTCAGTGTTCATCTCAGTAAATAAAGACCACCTTGGGAGTGTAATGAGGACCGTGTGAGCGAGGGCACGTGAGGGTGGGTTATGGGCTGTTAAGCCCAGGGCGAGCAGCATGCCTCTCAGAGAGCAAGCCTTTGGCATGGCTTTTTCAGTGATTCAGTGATTATTTTCACATGCTGATGTCATGCGTTGTTGGTTCAGGGAAGTTAAATTCTTGCTTTACTAAGTTAGTGTAAACTAGTAACTTGTTTTTTAATTGTAAATTTAAATTGGTAGTATGTATATTTCAAATTTAGCTGTGGTCACTCTATTAACTAATTACATCTGTATCATTTTCTTTGCCCCTTATGTTTAGACTAGAGGCCCGATGCACGAAATTCGTGCAAGGAGCTTGGCCCTTGAAGCTCCAGCTTCTTCTAGAAGGTCATCCGGAAGGATGTCCCAAAGGTTGTTCAGCTGTCCGGTCTAATTAGCATATTATGCTTTTATTATTATAGATTATGTGACAGCCCAAACCCCAAATAAAAATTTAGTTTTCTCTCCTTGACAAACAGGCAGCAACCAAGTCTGGGTTGGGTCCCTCCCTGAGTGCTCCCATGAACACCTAAATCCCCCTCCCACCCAAGAGCAACGTGGGCCTTCCACAGAGCAGTGATGTACTAAATGCTTACCACCTGTCTCCCCCACTAGCCTGGAGGCAGCTTGAGGACAGGCTCTGTCTTGTATTCCAGGGCCTCAGCCAGTATTTGTGGATGGAAAAATGTATAAGACTGGTCAAACTTAATAGTTATGAGTCAGCATATAGCTATTGTTAATTATTTACCACATATACTCCTTTCCTTGGAGAACAAAGGGGGCCAGGAGGTTTAGCAGGGGCATGGGAAGGGCTCTCTCTTTAAACTGATACACTTGTTTAAAAAGGAAAGGGCTGTTGGCAGGTTGGGTGGGTGCCCTGTGCATAGCCTTCTGAAACGCCTGCCCGGGTCTCGGGTGTTGGTCCTTCAGTTCTGGTCCTGCTGTAGAATCTCAGCTTCTTTTTTAGCAGTGACTGTGCCGGCTCTTTTTGTGACTCCCCCAGAGTGCTTAATATAGCGCCTTACACATGGATGTGAAATGTTTGTTGATGAATTGTCCTTATGTCCAATTTCCCTTAGGGAGCCATTGTTATGGGGTTTAACTAGAAAGAAATGTTAACTTTCAATATTACCTGCTTTTAACATCTGGAAGAGTTTTCAGGGCAACGTTTTGCATTTTAGCATAACTTTTTAGATTTTCCTGTTCACAAGTATGTTCTGAGGAAAATGTATCAGCAGCAAGAGATAGATGTAAGCCAGGTGCAAACACTTAGGTACTAGAGTCACGGTTGAATAGGTGGCATTTAAATTGTGTCAGAGGGTTTATATGCTTTGAAAAGTATACCTGATTTATGCTTCTCATGTTTATCATCACAGCTGTAGTATCTTTGTCCTTTAAAAATAAATAAATCAACAGCAACAACCCAAATCCTCCTCCTTCTGAAGACCACAGGTTAAGTGGAAGGAAATGTTTGAGACTGTGGCTTTTGTGTTGCAGAATGCAGTAGCCCTGCTCCCGGCCCAGGGAAAGAGTGGGAAGAATATGTGCAGATCCGGTCTCTAGTGGAGAAAATACGGAAAAAGCAAAAAGGTACATTTTCTGGAATGATATTTTAAGAAAATTGTGCAGAGACTTGGCATAGGTCAGAAAGGTGTTGATAGTAGTTACAGTCTGGGTTATTCATCCTCCCTGCTAGGTCCTTGTCGAGGGAGGGGCTGCTAGGCTGGGAGACATCGGACTCTCTGGAGCTTCTCATTTCTGAGATGCCATCACCTGCTCTGGGAGGGGAAAACCGTTGAGTTTTAGGGGGGAAATGTTTGTTTCTGGGAGCTAAAATGACACAACTTTCATTTACCTTTACTCTCTGAGATATGTATTTAAATCTGTTTGCCCATACTGCTTCCTTCAGGGTTTGGGGTCAGTCTCTAATGCTGTGCATGGCCAACACACACGTATATACTGATTGGTTAATGTTTATCAAGATTTATGATTAACTCAATCATGTTTTGATTAAAAAAGAGATGTAGTTCTGTTTCCCAAGCTGTGTTTTACAGGGTATATTCAGGAGACATCAGAATGACTCTCAGCCAGGCTGGCAGTGGGGCCAAGTATCAGATGAAAAAGCCTATTCAATATTCCTATTGTTTTTGTTCTATAAAGCACAAAAAGTTAAGATTGGTATTCAGGGCCACATGGGAGGTGGAAGGAGAAGGCATAATAAGTAGCCTGCCTTTAAAAGGATGAGAAAAACCTACTTGGGCTCCCTGTTTGTTTATTTATTGTCATGGAAGTGAGTCAGAAGAGAGTTTATTTGCTCTCTGAAGCAGGAGCTTTATGGTTCCCCATGCACACCTACAACATGCAGCCTTCGGGTTAGAATTCAGTGGTTCTCAACCTGTGGGTCGCGACCCCTTTGCCGGTCGAACGACCCTTTCACAGGGGTCACCTAAGACCATCCTGCATATCAGATATTTACATTACGATCCAGAACAGTAGCAACATTACAGTTATGAAGTAGCAACGAAAATAATTTTATGGTTGGGTCACAACATGAGGAACTGTATTTAAAGGGCCAGAAGGTTGAGAACCACTGGGTTAGATGGTCAAACCCCACACAGTGACAGGCCCCTTTATGAGGTGTTTATCTGCACCAAGTGTAGACTGCTAATCCTGGCTCACCAGACATGGGGCTGAAAAGTTTTGTATATCCTGTGTGTCTTCTGAGTAGAGACTGTGTACTACAGCTGACACCGAAGTCAGGCACTCATTTGTTCTCTTAGGTTTTCCTAACAAAAGCAGTTTTCTTCAATTAGCAAGGATATGCGTACCTAGCCTGGCAGTGCACCATGCTAGGTGATCCTGCGCCACACCTCTAGCTGGCCTTCAGTTACATGGTGGTGACACGGCCATGGCACCACAGGGCTAACTTCCACGCCCTGCTCCTCGTGTTTAATAAAGTTTCTGTTCCTCTCCCTTTATTCATCAAAAAAATAATGGTTTTTCCTATGCATGGCTTTTCATCTTTAAATTACTCCACAGAATTCTGTTGCAGAGCTCTCCAGTTTTGTGCTCTTAGGATCAGGGCTCATCCTTTACACACGTCTTCTTTTTTTTCTAATTTGTTTTTTATTTTCTTATTTATTACTTTTTAATTTTCAACTGAGGATATGTTTACAGATTTTTAGAGAGAGATTAGAATGAGAGAGAGAGAGAGAAACAGCAATGTGAGAGAGAAACATTGATCCATTGCTTCCTGTACATGCCCGGCCCCACAAACGGGGTATGACTGTAAATCCAACCTTCAACCTTTTGATGTACAGGACAACGCTCCAATCAACTGAGCCACCCGGCCAGGGCACACACATTGTCTTGTGTGCATGTGAGAACTACTGAGCTTTGTTTTCATGGGTATTTTGTTAAAGCAAATGTGCATATTATAGGTGGCACGCTGACTACAGGGGAAGCTGCTCTATGCATCTGTAGTAGTTGTGAGGGCTTTCCTAGCAGTCAGTATTCATATGACCTGGGATCTGTAATATTTCTCTGTAACCCACAGGGACGTTAGGATTTTAATTCACCTTTCCTGTCACTATGTACTGTGACTATCTGGTGATTAGCTTTGATTTTTTTTTTTTTTTTTAAGATTGGAGTGCTTTACTATTTCCTGTGTTAGTTATGGTCTGTTTTTATTTTTATTTTCTGAGAGTAGCATGAATGATATATGTCCTAAAAGTAGCTCTTGTTTTGTAAAACATGGATTGATACAGGTCTGTCTGTTACTTTTGATGGAAAAAGAGAAGATTACTTTCCTAATCTAATGAAATGGGCCTCTGAAAATGGAGCTTCGGTTGAGGGTTTTGAAATGGTTAATTTCAAAGAAGAGGGCTTTGGTTTGAGAGCCACAAGAGATATCAAGGTGAGTTTATAAATTGTTGGTCTGGGGGGGAGTCTAAGTGTGTCTGGATTGTGTCATGTAGAGGACACAGGACGTGGAGACATACCTTGGGCTTGTTCTGAGTCTTGTGGGTGGGGGAGGGCGAAGGTGCAGCCAACACTGCCCCTCCTGCTGCAACAGTCCTCTAACTGACCCCCTGTTCCAGGCAGCCCCTTGCTGCTCATCCTCATTGGGAGCTGTGCTAATAACCAGTGACCGGGGGCAAGTCAGCTCACATTTCTGGGCCTCTGTTAGGAGACCATAGAACATGCCAAGGGATTCTGAGATTTAAATATAGAGAAGGATGTGGGTTCAGGTGGTTTGCTGACAGAGCACAGAACTACATCCTGTGGTTGATTGGATGTAGGTGGAGGCAGGGTTGGGGGTTTGGCAGTGTAGGGGATGCTTACCAGTTTTCTGGAATGGGTAACAGAGTGGTTGGAGGCACCACTTACTGGACTGGCAAATCACGGCTGATAGGAAAAGAAGAGAAATAGACACCTGCTGAAGGACAAATGCTTTTCTTTACTCTTGGTCCTTCCAGATGGAGGGAGCAGCCTCTCCTGCCTCTCACTCTTGCCTCTCACTCCTGCCTCTCAACAGGAATACTCTGATGATTTTGGGAGAAGGAACTGGGGTTGGTCTTTCTCAGTGAGAGCTGCTGCCCACATGCGTTCGCTGTGCTGTGCTCTCTCCACCCTCTAAGTTTTCCAGGGGCCGGCCACACGTGGGGAGGCCTCTGGGGTTCCAGTGCTGCCTGTAACTAGGTGGGAGGTCTGTCTAATTCTGGGATTCAGTAAGTGGTATTTTGGGTGAACGTCTGTTGGAGTCTTGTGTCTCTCTCATTTGGTTCAGAACTTGGGGAGAGGAAGTGGGTGTTATTAGATCCCCTCAAACTTCTAGCAACATTTTTGGCCAGCTGGTAGTTACCCTTTCGATGATACATTGTTAAACTGGTTTATTAGATGTGTATTAAATAATCTAGTATGCCAGCGTACCTTGCTTATTATACCAGGCTTCCAAAACACACAGGTTCCTTCCTTCATGCTGCTTATAGTCTGTAGTAAGGGACAAGGCACACATGAACGTAATTCAAATAGTAGATAAATGGACGTTGGTAAACAGCAAGAGTAAACGAGATAGCACACATGCTTCTCATGCATCAGACGAATAGCATCGTTAGTGTGGATGCTGCCCTAAATACCTTAGCTGTGGTTGGTTGTCACTAAGTGCATGTTTTTTAAAAAGCTTTATTGAAACTGATATGTAAAAAATTGCACATGTTTAATATATACATTTTGCTGAGTTGAAACATCTGCATGATAGCATCACCCTGGTCAAGGTACTGTATAAATACACATACAGAACATACTGGAAAAGGCATTTCATTGCCAAAGCATGTGTCTTGTGGGCTTGTGTTTTTGCTAGTAACTGTCGTGTTTTAAAGACAGGCACATAGAAGAGGGACTGTTACTCCAGCTTGAAACATTGTAAGGTATTCTACTTCACATGGGTAGAGTCAGGTTTTTGTTGGAGGTAGAAATTTTGTCTTGTTTTTAGCACTTACAAATATAAATACAACAAAGAATAAAATAAACACCTTTGTGCTTCACCCCAAGTTGTTATATTTGCTTCAAATTAGAGTCGAAAGTTTCTTGTGGTTGTCTTCTCAGTATATATAGTTTTTCTACTGGAGACAGGATTTTAAAGCAGCTTCCATTTATTTAAAAGCACCATAAATGCTTACAGTTGAGGTACTTTTGGGAACTAAAAATGTGGTGCTGATATGTACCCTGAAGTTGTCCATGTATGATGGGGTTTTTGCCCATAGACACAATTGGAGTACAGACTATAGTATGTTGTATTTTCATGATTCTGTTTTCTTATTTTTTCCCTTCTAGGCAGAAGAATTATTTTTATGGGTTCCACGGAAATTACTAATGACTGTTGAATCTGCTAAAAATTCTGTTTTGGGTGAGAATAATTTCTGAATGTTCAAAGCAAAGTGAAAATGATAGAAATATATAAAATTTCATTTTGTGGAGCTAAGGATATTTGGTTGTTTTCTCAATTAGTGAACTTTCCCCCACAATTCATGTTAGGTGTTTCCCATGCTTATAATCTGACATAATAGATGAATGTCAAAAGAGAGATGCAAGTTACTTAAAACGTTATAGGATTGTTTAGTTTCCATAACTTTAATCATGTAAATGAATACTTTTAAAAGAAGTTGTAGAACTTATGCTATTAACTTCTGGGTTACTCTAGGACCCTTATATTCTCAAGACCGAATTCTTCAAGCCATGGGAAATATTACACTGGCCTTTCACCTGCTGTGTGAGCGTGCCGACCCTAACTCCTTCTGGCAGCCCTACATTCAGACCCTGCCCAGCGAGTACGACACCCCTCTCTACTTTGAGGAAGATGAAGTCCGGTCTCTGCAGTCCACACAGGCTGTCCACGATGTCTTCAGCCAGTATAAGAACACAGCTCGGCAGTACGCCTACTTCTACAAGGTCATCCAGGTGAGCTGTTGGCCACTCTCTACCTGTCTGTGTGACAGGGTGAGGGAGAAACTGATCCCACAGGTGTTCCACTGTGTCCCTCAGTAAGAATGCATCAACAGTTTGCTTTTTTACATTGTAAGGTGTTCTAGTCCATTGTTGCCGTTTTCACAGAACTGTCAAAGATGGTTTGACTATCTGACTTCATCAGTGTCCAGTGTTAATATAAACAGCAGTTGTTACATATTATGACTAATAGTCACTGAGTTCTGAAAACAGATTACAGTAAAAATTCAAACCTCTAAAATATAGCACAGTGCTCGGCGTATAAATTTTCCTAGAAAATGAAAGTCCATTTGTGAGTTCTTGTTGTAAAATATTGACAATTTACTAAATTATAATGCTGATTTGTTTTTTTCAAAGTATACTGTATATTTTATTAATTTTAATTAGCCCTAAGTAAAAGAGTCATATAAAAATCTCCATAAGGTTGGGAACATGGTCTCAGGGCCCATGGCTGATAGGACAGCTTCCTGTAAGACACTTGAAAGATACTGTAATTGAAGCCACCCTCCACCAGCCAGTGTGGCGGTGATTGAGAAGAGAGGGCTCTGGGGCCAGCCAGCCAGGTGCAGATTTCTGCAGCGCCACTTGGAGCTGTGTCATCTGGGCAAGTCTCTGTGCTTCCATTCTCCAATCTGTAAAGTGGGATAGTACAGCACCTGACTCCAGAGTTGCTGAGCGGATGAAATGCATTGATCTATGTGAGGCCTTCAGTATAGTCGGACTTAATAGAAATGCTCAATTAGTGTTACCATTTTGTGTTTTGATCCTTCAGGCCACATTGTCTATTTTATTTGCTTATTTTTTTAATGGTTTTAAATAGCTTCTCACCCTGTCCCCACAGTACTTTATGTTAGTATTTCTTAATCTTTTCTACTAAGAAACTCCCATTCATAAATGACCCATCACAAGCTCAGAATGGTTAAAATCTCTCATGTTTTGTTGCTGGGTTTTGGTCTCATGTTTTTAAATCTTAAAAATTAATGCAAATGTTGGTGTGCTAAAGTCATGTGTAATGACTTACTGTAATGTCAGATTGGCATTGTGGGAAAACTGCCCCATCTCTCCTGTGACCCCCACATGCCACTGGGTGCCCCGGAACCCACATTCCAGTGGGAGAAGCACTGCTTCCCATGTGGCAAACGCCATCACCCCGACAGTGTGTCAGTCCAGGTGTGGTTCTTCCTCAGAAGAACCCAATGTCACCGTCACTTAACATTAGTACAAATAGGCAGCAGAAGGGAATCATTACAAAGTGAAACACGTCATAATTAGCTTTGTAGAGAATTTCTTACCCAGTGATTTAGTTTCAGAATGGGATGCGCTGTGTGACATCAGGAAGATATAGGCTATGGAATAGAAGAATTTTGCATAAGGATTTGTTACAAAGAAAAACAGACTTAAGCAAAAGTTTTTAAAACATCAAATTTTGAGTCTAGCTGTTTTTCTAGTTTTAGAATGTTCTCATTGCTTCTGCAAGTCATAAGTAGCAGTCCCAAGTAAACACAAATGTTGGCATTGTACTGCCGTTGTTTTATTAGAACCAGGTTTCTCACACCAGCACCAAGCCGTATCTCTCATACATTTCCAGGATCAGATGTGGGGCCCCTGCTCTTTGCAGTGGATCACTTCATCGGCACATTATCACTGAGGGAGAAAGTGAGTAGTGTCACATCAGTCCATAGTTACTGTTTCATTACAGTGACCTGCCTTCAGTGGTGTTTTTTTTTTGCATTATGACTCAACCTTTTTTAGTGTCAGGGAAACCCTCTTCTCAGAGAAATGCACATGTCATATCTCACAGACACTTGTATACCATTTGGAGGTTCAAATTCTTGAACTGGATTTTGCTCTTTTTAGTTTGACTTCCCATTTAAAGTCATCTTCCTGGGGCCTGTACCAAGCAGTGCATCTGAACCGAAATCCATTGATTTCTTCTGAGCTCATGCTGGCTGGGGGTCTGCCAGCCACGGCTGTTGGCCACTGTCTCATGATGCCCCAGCCATGTGACAGCGAGCAAGGCTCAGTTTCATGTGTCTATGGTGGTGAAAGCTCATAGTCCAGCCTTATATCTTGCTTCAGACTTTAGGATTTTTATTGCAAACGAGAAGAAGCACTGGCACTAATGTCCACTGATTAGCAGTTTCTTCAGAGAGATTTCTCTTTATGGCATTTTTTATCCAGTGTTTCTCTTTCTCTCTGTTGCCTATAAACTAGAAAAAGAATTTCCTGTGTTCTTTCCTCCCAGCATATTTCTTTGGTCAAAGGCCTTTTAGTGGCCACTTGCTAGTTCAGATTATTTTCTGTCTTTAACTTGCTTTACCACATTTTCTTAAACAATCTTTCCTGGCAAGTCTCCCAATCTTGTTCTTCAAAATCGTTATAACAATTATTTGCCATTTGCTGTTCCATCTAAATGTTAGGATTACTTTGTTGTATATCACAGAAACCTTATTGAAATTTTTGTTAACTACACTGAATTGTCTCATTCTTGGGTATTCTTTGCTATCTTTTAATGAATTTGTATAATTTTTTTTTCCCCAGGGGGAAAAACCCTAAAATATAAAGTAGTCTTTCTGGGCTCCTGGTGGTAACAGGGGCCTGGGTCTTATGGTTTTTATATTGTATTTATGTTGTATCCTTCTTGAGATAGTATACAGTGAGTCCTTTAGGTGTTAAACAGTTGATAGTATGTGTGTATCCAGAAGCCTCAAGCAGGTCCTGATAACCGTTTTATTCAGTGTGTATAGTCTTGTTGAGATGCCACAGGAATTTAACTCTTGTTCATATCACTTGGCCTATGGTAAGATTGGTTTCCTTACATGTCATTTTGCTTAAAGTCACAGAACCCATCCACAACGTTGAGGACTGACTACTGTACCTTGTACATGAAGCACCTGCTGGTGAAACTTCATACTGTAGCTTAACGGTTGAGGAATGTTGACACCCAAAGCTAAATTTAGAAATGTGGTTCAGCCAAATTCTGGGAAAGGCGAGTGTGCATCGACAGCCCTAAGTGGTAACATTTCTGTCAATTTGTGAAAGGGAAACCAGGGGAGAAGACAGGGTTAACAGCAGAAGACAGTTTAATGGCATTTACAACTGCTTTGGAGTATTAAACCCATAAAAATACTCGTAGCAGATTAGGTCATTCCAGAGTTCAGCTCCAAGTTGGGTGTTTTGCCTGGAAATGGTCAGTTTTGTGGTAGAAATTAGTGGAAAAGTAGAATTTGACTTAAACCCAGCTCTGAAGTAATGTATTTGTGTGAAAGTGAAACAGGTTATATCAGATTTGACTTGATTTACCATAGATGAATGCTAGTCCAGATATTTTTCATTCACATCAGTGAAAAGGAAATGAGATCCTGGGAATGAACTGCTCATTTCATTGATAATCCCATCTAATGGACCAGGACCTGCCACATGGGATGCCAGCTTGTCCAAACATTAAAGGCTCGCAGGGACACGCACATTTTCCTGTGCTGTTGAGCTTGGCATGGTGCTCTCTAAGTGAATGCGAGTGACCAGGGTTTGACAGAATAGCGGCATAGTTATAAAGTTGCTGTTTTCCATGGACCTCATAATTGAAGTGATTTGTCCCACTTTACTTGTGTTTCCTCTTTGGTGTTGGTCAAACAGTTTGAGAGGTGCAGGGGAAGGCATGCGGATGCAGAGACTCTTTATCCATTGACTGTGTGAATGTCACTTCAAGGCTGCAGCCATTGCAGCAGTGTCCCCGTGTCCTGCCTCACGCTTCAGGCAGTGGAGCAAGCAGTCAAGTTGGCTGTTCTCCTTGAACAGTTAGCTTCTCCTACCAGGCTGTCATGGCAGAAGATTGGAGTAGGCATACTCACAACTTGCTGAAAACAGGGCCACCAAGAGGCAGAGGAAGACGTGGAGCGGTTGTGGCTGAATACAAGCAGTCACTTCTCCCATTTTTTGTGTTCTCCTTGTGACAGAGCAGCACAGGAGGTAAATTGCCAGAGATGGCTTTTTCCTGATGCTCACATCTACATATAGAAGTCTGATCATACACAAGGCCTTAGGAATGAGCATCCAGGTGGAATAAAGACCTCCAGGCATTAGCATACTTTAAAGATCCCAACACCCTGAGACTCTGTGAGTCAGCATCTGAAGCTGTTGTAGATGTGTTTGTGGACGTGGACATGGACTTGAGCGGCACTGGGAGGAGCAACGTGCAGTGCATTTCTGTGACTGCATCTCCTCTGGTGGCAGTTTTTGTAAGGTGGTTTTCCACATTGTCTTCCCAGGTAGCGGGGGGGCGGGGGGGGGGTCTCTGTAGTCAGCAGAGACTCTGCCTAGAAACCAATGTCAGAGTCTCCTTCCCAGATGAACCAGCCCACCACCTCCTCCTGACCTTGCATTTACTGTCTTTCTGTTTTTAATCCGTTGTATCCTCTTGATTGTTTATTCAACTAGTATTTATTGTCTCTCAAGTGCAAGGTACCACACCTGGGGACAGGGACTAGTATTGCTGGAGATGCAAGATTTTTTTTTAACTTTTTATTTTGAAATACCTTTTTAGACTCCCAAAAACGTTGCAAACATAGTACAAAGTTGAAAGTCTGGCTGTGGATACTGATTCTTAGACACCATTCTCCTGACCTCCTTCCCACTTCAGTTTTCCCCTTGAGGTGAATGTGTTCCATCCATGACATTCTGTTCGTTCTCTGGAGCTTCATGGCAGGGTCACATCTTCTCCTGACCGAGGGGTGGGGGAAAGGAGCAGAGGCAGAGGGCAGGTGGAGGGGGAGAGAACGCCCATGGAATTGCCTGGAGGTGTTAGAGTCATGACTCAAGATTTATTCCTTGGGTTGTGATAAGATGAACTGGGTAGAGATTCCAGGGCGGAGGAGAGAAAGAATGATTTCTATTTTCAGGTTATTTATCTGAGTTGACTGGGGGCCTTTTTCTGTGGTACAGTAGTGTTCTGTGCTGAGTCTTTGTGGGACCGACCCAGGTGGGTCAAGGTGTGTTGGAGCGATTCCTGAGCACATCCTAGGGAACCCAGAGCCACAGCCGATGCCCATGCCATTCACCCACCTGGTCAGAGTGACCTTCCCTACTGCTGCTTTAATCCTTACGGTCACTTGCTGAGGGAGTTGTTAGTCCTTCCTTTGCAGATAGGAATCCCAGCTGTGGAGCAGGCTGCCCAAGGCTCAGGGCGCCCTGGCCTGGGCTGGCTTCACAGCAGATCAGCTAGACCCCAGCCCGTCCTAGGCACTGGCTGGCTGAGCCTCCGTCTGTCTCTAAGGCTGTTTTGTCTTGCTTAAATCTTTCTGGCCGATACTTTACAGAAAGCGGGCCTGTGCCTTGCCTTGCTGACTGCAAGGCCTTTACCTGTAGGGCCACCTGTGTGCCTGCACCGGGCTTGCCTGCTGGCAGGTTCTTCCAGCTCCCTGAAGGAAAGCCCCTCCTGTCCACCTTCGTCTCAGCTGTGCAGAGGTGGGAGATGTTCACTCCTAGAGGAAGCCGCAGGCCCCTGGTTCCCCCCAAGGTGTGATAAAGCCAGTGGTCCTCTCTCTTTTTTATTATCCTTATCAATTTGACGTTTTTGTTATTGTTAATCCTCACCCAAGGATATCTGCTCCATTGATTTTTAGAGAGAGTGGAGAGGCAGAGAGAGAGAAACATCTATGTGAGAGAGAGACATTGATTAGTTGCCTTCCGCAGGAGCCCCGACTGGCACCAGAGATCAAGTCTGCAACCAAGGTACATGCCTCTGACTGGAATCGAACCCATGATCCTTCAGTCTGTGGGCTGATGCTCTAACCATGGAGCCAAACTGCCTAGGGCTCGATTTGACTTTTAATGATATAAAGAATGTGGAAACACCAGAACCTTAGGAAAATCAGTCCAGGCTTGCATATTCTCTGGAGAGTTTCCAGTTCCTTTATCTTTGTTGGAGCCTTTGGCTGTCTTGCCGAAATGCCCTACCCTGTGTCCTTGTTTGTTCCTGATAGCTGACCGTGACCATTATGAATTTGTGTTAAATGTAGCATAAGATACTGTTCTTATTGTGTTTTTACTTATGGTTTCTGATCTTATAAATTACTCATCCTAAACATGTGCCTAATTTTCATCATTTTCAAGATGTGAACCATGTTTTGTGCTATTGTTGAAGTTCTTTTTAGCACTAAGTCTCTGCTGGGCAGATTATCCAAAAAAGTGCTCTTGCAATGTAATAGTTTCTTGTTAAGAGCAGTTCTTCCGGCCTGCCCTGCTGTCCATTCTGCACCCAGCTGCCTACCTTTGACTTTTCCATCAATGTCTTGGTCAACACTACATTAAAGGATGCAGTGTCCTGGAGAAGAAAGGTCATGCCTCAGGCTGAGCCTCTCGCCTGCTAGGTAAATCTCGTCAGGTTAAGGTGGTATCTGAGTTCCCCTCTCTGTGGAAAGGAGGTGGGTGCCTGCTGGCCAGGTTGGGGAATAGAGAGTGATAATGTGCAGGGCTTATTGTACAAGTGCCCAACCCTGCCCCAGGCTCAGCAGTGTTAGCCCAGCCCCCCTGGACCATCTGGTCTTCACCAGACCATGGCCCTGTTCTGGCCTTGATCAGTTCCGGGGCTTGCCCAGCTTCACCTGGCTTCAGGGCTTTGCCATCTATTCTGGTTTCAGCTCAGATGTCACGTCCTGACTTTGCCATCTATTCTGGTTTCAGCTCAGATGTCACGTCCTGAATGAGGCTTTTCCTCACCATAAAGTAGACCTCCCTTATCAACTCTGTGTTAGTGTATGAGTTAGAGAAACAGAACTAATAGGATGTATGTACATATAAATAGGAGGAGACTTATTTTAGGAAGTGGGCTCAGGTGATCACAGAGGCTGGCAAGTCCAACATTTTCAGGACAAACCCGCAGAGTAGACCCAAGGAGGAGCTGATGCTGCAGGTCAAGTTTGAAGGCATCTGCTGCAGAGTTCCCTCTCGCGTGGGGGAGGTCAGCCTTTGTTCTACTCAGGCCTTCACCTGATGGATGAGGCCCACTCACATTGGGGAGGGCAATCTGCTTTACTCAGTAGTCCACCAATTTAAATGTTATTCTCATCCAGAATAATGTCTGAATAAACCTGGGCACCGTGGCTCGGCTAGGTTGACACATAAAATAAATCATCATGGCTGGGCATGCTGTTTCTTTGACAGCATCTGTCCCTGTCTAATTGTTGTTATATTATTTGTTACCTGTCTCCTCCTCTGGAGTATAATCTTCACAGGCAGGGACCTTTCTCTTCTAAGTGCCAGTGTGACACCACTGCCTGTCACACAGGAGGCTACACAGAGCTCGTGCAGTGGGGGAAACCAGTCGACTTGTAGGTCTCCACGTGTAAGGCACATATGGCAAAGGCCTCTGTGTGAGGTGAGTGGCCAGAGTCCAGCCTGTTCTCCACTCCCCAAGCTGTGACCCCGCAGAGCTGCATCCTCACAGGCAGCTTTTTCGAGTTTGTACAAAGACACTTTTTCCCTACTGAGACAAATGCTAAACCTGATGGGACCTCAAGAGGCAGCGTGAGCCCTAACCGGTTTGGCTCAGTGGATAGAGCGTGGGCTTGCGGACTGAAAGGTCCCAGGTTCGATTCCGGTCAGGGGCGTGTACCTTGGTTGCGGGCGCATCCCCAGTGGGAGGTGTGCAGGAGGCAGCTGTTCGATGTTTCTAACTCTCTATCCCTCTCCCTTCCTCTCTGTGAAAAATCAATAAAATATATTAAAAAAAAAAAAAAAAAAGGCAGCGTGAATGATCACCGTCCCGAGTGTAACAGAACAAGCCATTGCTCTGCTTAAGATTCTGTGGCCCTCGACGTCTGTGTCCTGTCCTTTCTTCCTCTCTTCCAAGAGGTGAAATTTGCGGTAAAGGAAGAATTTCAGATCCGCTGCCTGTAGGATTTTAGCTAGCAGCTCTCCAGATAACTGGTTTATATTTTTATGGGCTGTTGTATTTTCTCTGTTAAAAAAATTCCTTCTATACTCTACGGAAGATTGGGTGCTGTGCAGTGTACTTCCACAACACTGTCAGCTTCTGTCTTCACCTCTTCCTCCCTCACCCGATGCTCACTTCCGTGAGTTCTTCACCTTCTCACCTGATCCGCTTGTAGACGATGTGTGCTCTTCTGCTACCCAGTCCCCCCCGTGAGTCCCTGCCAGTCAGGCTTCCTGACCGAGCTCTTTATGTCACCCAGTGAATGGCCCTCCGCTGCCTGTGCATGTGCAGACATCTGAGTGTGTGTCCCTCCTGACCCTCTCCCCGACTGTCCTGGAAATGACTGGGTCTCCACCTCACACACGACTGTGACACAGTGCCCTATGATGACGACACTAGACCTGAATTCTGTTCCTGGACAGCCATTCCTTTTCGGCCACCTGTGTTCTTGAGTCCTTGAGCTTTGTCACATGTTGTGATTCAGATAATGTCCTTTCACAATCAACTTTATCCTTTCAAATCTAAAGAAAAAGTGGGTTCTAAAAATTAGTAGTCGAAAACACAGTATGGGTACTGTGTTTATTTTTATTTCCATTCCACCTCATAAGAAAAAATATAGTTCAGTATTCCTTTTTTTATTTTCTGCTACTAATGAAGTTTGAGTGCTTGCTTCTCTTCCAGTTCAACAGTGGATCCTGTTAAGAGCTAGAAAAGTAATATGATGTCAGTCTCATGTTTGCCTTCTGGAAGTTTATAGTAGAGATGGGAGGGAAATAATTGGCAGGAAATGTTGGAAAAGAAAACTGGTAAACTTTCAGAGGCTGCGGTGTCTGCTGTCTATGAGCCCCGTGCGGCCTGGGGCATCAGGTGGGACCTGAGCAGGGGCTTGGAAGGCAGGCTTGTCTGGTTGAGGGAAATGTCAGTGAAGGTGTGGAGCTGGGGCGAGTGGGGCAGTGAGGAGACGGAAGACAGCCTGAGCTCACAGAGGCAGCACCCTGGAACTGAGGGGCGTCCCTGCAGATTTGCAGGGACCAGCTCCCCAAGTCTGGTACAAGCATCTCCCTGGGGTGCCTGTGGCTTGTGTGGCTCAGGCCAGTGTGGGATGAAGCTGGGTTTTAGCAGCTGTTTACCTGCCCAAGTGGCTCAAACTCAGTTTCCAAAATTACAGTCTACCCTGTCTCACTCTCAGACTTGGAATGCAGCAGAGATATCAATGGATATAAATGTGTTTTTAAAATGTAAAGCATGCTCTTAACATAATTAACCGAAGCTGGGTCTCCTTACTTTCAGCAATGCTGCAATGTCCTTAGGAGAACTCCTGTACTTGATGTACAAGGGAGGGCGAAACCGAAAGTCCTTTACCCAGGAGCAGTACTGAGGGTGTGGGAGGGAGGGAAGGAGGGAGCGAGCGGGCCAAAAATGTGGCAGGAGTCAGGCCTGAGGGCCTTCAGCATGACCAGGAGCTATGGGGAACCTTCCCAACAGATCGGCCTGGGTTTGCCTGCTTATTTAAAGATCACCTGTCATCAGGGAGGCCATAAGACCTTACAGCCTGAGGAATTTGAGAAATATTTGAAGGTAGAATCGACAGTGTCTGTGATAAACTGGATGTGAAGAGTTTGTGAGATAGTAAAGGATGATCTTGAGTTTTCTGGACTAAATTGGTTTTATCTTTTCCCCTTGCTCCTAAACTGGCTTTACCAACCTTTCTCTATTTCTGACATTTATAGTTTAGAAAGGAAATTTCCAATCCTAAATTTCTAGCTTATTTTAACCCAGGGCACACCAAAAGTAATCTTGTATCTGAGTTTTCAGTCCAGACAGGTTTATTTTATGCTTTGAAATAGATTTTTCAAGCAGAAATCTTTTGTATGCAAAAGTCAAGCCTGGAGCAAATTTTTATTATGGAATTATAAGCTTGTGAAAGTGAAGGTTTTAATGGAAGTGCTCACCCAACCTTAACCGTGGTGACACACAATAGCATGTCTGAACGAAAAGCTGTCAGACGAGCAGCTTTCAATTTAAATGTGTCAATGATTTCAAGACCGACTCTAATGAGTTTTAAAATCTTGGTGTCAGTCTCATGTTTTCCCTTAAATGCTGTGAAGTCATTTAAAATTAATAAGCCGGTTTTTATTTGGCAGCGTTTACATCAGAAACGCTATCATCAGTTTTGAAGTCCTCGCTCTCGGGTGGTCTTTTCATTAGTCTAAAGTGGATTAGTGGCTGTGGTTCTAGAACCAGAAGGACATTGGCTTCCTGTTAACAGGCAAGTAGGCTATCCTGAGGGACCACCTAGATACAGCTTCTGTGACAGGGCATGTGTCTGTGAACCTAATGCAGGTGTGAAATGGAGTCCCCTTGAGTTAGTGAGCTGTGGGTATATTTAGGACTTAGAAATAGGGAAAAGCTAAATGACAATAAAACATTTGAATAACAGTTTATGGTGATAGATTTCAGTAGTTGGTATAGGATCAAAATTCTAGACAAAAATTGCTAAGAGAAATTCAGAGGCAGGAAAGACTCAAGTGCTTTAGGAGTTTGCCACATACAAAACATAGCTGTACTTTAAAGACAATAAAGATCAATAATAATTTCCAAACATTAAACATTATAAACTTTTAAATGAGATTTATTTATAGTCTTTCCAGACATCATATATGCCAAGTAACAGGAAAAAAGTAAAAATAATATGTCTACTGATGAATTATATAACAGTAGTAATGACATTTTGACTGTCAGTTATTTAAAATGCCAGTATAAATAGAATAAATATATAATAGGAACAGTGGTAGGGGATATTGAGTAACCCCCTGTAAAGGTGAACAGCTTGGGTTGTTGACTCTTGTGGACTTTTAGTTTTGATTGTTGGTTTCTTTTTGCCGAGAGAGAGAGAGAGAGAGAGAGAGAGAGAGAGAGAGAGAGAGAGAGAGAGAGAGAGAAGAGAGAGGGGAGAGAGGAGAGAGAAACATAGATGTGAGAAACATCTATTGGTTGCCTCCCACACGTGCCCCAACCAACTGAACCACATTGATTGGCTGGGCAACTTTTAGTTTTATTAAATTGAGATTTATCTTAGACATGTAAAGTACACATGCATTAAATACAGGTTAGCTTCTATCCTAAAGAACCGCACCAAGATTAAGCTGTGGAACTTTTGTAGCACAGCAGGAAATTCCCCATGTCCTTTCCCAGTCAGTACCAGCCCCCTATTCAAGAGGTGACCACTGTTCCATCTCTGTCACCATGGGTTACTTTCTTCCGTTGACAAGCTTTCTGTAGGTCGAATCCCCCCATGTGGAGTCTTGCCCACCTCTGCCTTCTGCTCAGTGCATGTCTGTGAGATCCGTCCGTGCTGCTGGGCGTAGGAGTAGGTAACTCTTTACTGCTGTGTAGTTTCCCATTGTGCGTATTCCACACTCTGCTTATCCATCCTCCTCCTGATGGGCATTTTGGTTTTTTTCCAGCGTTTGTCTATTATAAATGAAGCAGCTCTTAGTCCTCTTGTATATGTCTTGTGAATTTATGCGTTCCTTTCTTCTGGGAACTCTCTGGGGAGAACAGTTGCTGGGGTATTGGGCAATTTTATAAGTAGCTTCAGCTGACATTGGTAAACTGCTTTCCAAAGTGGCTGAACAGTTTACACCCCACTATACCTGGACTTTCCAGCTGTCCTGCCCCCTGCCAGCGCTGGGTTTGTTAGGCATTCCTGTGGGTGCACAGTGGGGTCTAGTTGTAGTTCTGACTCCCATTCTCTGATGGTTGATAGTGTTGGGTGTGTCTTCTTTTGCTATTCGCTACTTGGATATCCTACTTAAGGAAGCGTGCAAATCTTTTACTCGTTTAAAAAAAATTGTAAGGTATCTAATTTAACTCAATATACCCAAAGATTATCTTTTAAGCATATGATCAATATAAAATGATTAATGATATATTTTACTTTTTTTAATAGTAAATCTTCAAAATTCAGTGTGTCTTTTGGGGGAGAGTATATTATATTACTAAGTTTTTCATGCAAAATTAAAAAATTTTGACCTTATTTAAGTGTACAATTCAGTGGCAGTAGTTACGTCATAATGTTGTGTAATCATCTCCACTATCTATCTCCAGAACATTTTCATCACCTCAAACAGAAACGGTAAATGTTAGTAACTCCCCACCCCCCTCCTCCTTCCATTGCCCATTTATAATTTGGCGTTTTCTTCTGGATGTGTGTCCTTTATAAGACAGTTTTGTAACTTTCTCTTCCCAGAACCTCTGTCTACCTCAAAGTTCTCAACCAAGAGCAATTTGCCCTTTGGCTGTCAAAACTGGGCCAGGGATGCTGCTGACCCTGGAGCACCCAGGACGGCCTCACAACCAAGCAGAGTCCAGCCCGACTCAGTACTGCTGAGGCTGGAAACCTTTCGGTACAGGATCGTTAAGGTGTTCTTGTATGTTTGCTTCTGAAGCCTATGCTTTACCTTTGACATGAAGTCTCTAGTCCCTCCTCTAACTCTCGTATACATGTTGAGAAAACGAAGAGAAATCTTGATTTTCCCACATCTGTGCTTCTAGCCTTGTGTTTAAAACAAAACTCTGTATGATAATTATCTGGAGCTTTATATGGAACATCTATCTATATATATAAAAAGCCAGTGTCTTGACCACCAGGACGACCAAACGACCGGTCACCTCTCAGTCCCTCCCCTGCGGCCCACAGGCTCTGATTGCAGCAAGGCAGACGGGCGGTGGGCGGGCGGGGCAGCGAGCGCTGCAAGCAGCGGCGAGCTACTGTGCGCGATTTCGCATGCTCGGCCTCTAGTCTATGTATATAAAAGCCTAAGTGACCAAATGACCAAATGCTATGATGCGCACTGACCACCAGGAAGCAGACACTCAATGCAGGAGCTGCCCTCTGGTGGTCAGTGTGCTCCCATAGCCAACCTCCCACGGTCCTGTTCGCCCGCCAGGCCAAGGGACCTGACCCTTGCACGAATTTGTGCACTGGGCCTCTGGTATTAATATATAGAACTAAAGTTTTGGTATTTGGTGGTTTAAAGGCAGTATTTGAAGCATGAAGTAAGTGGCCAGGTATTTGCAGAAACGGAAGATTTGTTTCTCCCTTTAACCTGATGATTAAGACCATAATTTAGAGTTCTTGTTGTTGTTGCCTTTTAACTTTCAGGTTACAACCATAATGAAAAATTCACAAAAGATTCAATTCATAAAATAAATTGACTCTAAAGTGTGTTGTTTTTATCAGACTGTTACCTGGTTCTTGGCATGTAAATGTGGTGATTAGACATTTGCCAGACAGAAGGGAATTTTTTTCTATTGTAGTTCAGTTGTATTTCCACCTGTCAGGTCTTCCATAAAACTGACCACTTACATAATCAGCCCCTGAGATGTTTTAGGATAGTTTGGAGAAGGAAGAAGTACTTTTAGAAGTATGTCATTGAACCTTGTGGGAGCCATTCTTCAGGAAATGGCAAGGATGGAAAGTTCTAAGACCTTTTCCCTCTGTTTATTGGTCATGTCAAGTACATTACTACTATTTTTACATTAAAATCTAATTTTGTAGAAGAATTTATGGCTTAAGAGTGGTCAGATGGGAAAAAATATCACCTCTTCTGATAGAGGTCTTGGAACAGTAATAGCTCTCCTGTTGAAACTGACTCTGGCAAGAGGATCAGTTGATAGAGGGCTAGATGCTTAGCTCTTGCTTTAAAATCCTTAAAAATACATGTTGTGCCCTGGCTGGTTTGGCTTATTGGATAGAGCATCAGCCCTTGGACTGAAGGG
Source organism: Myotis lucifugus (assembly GCF_000147115.1). NCBI lineage: Eukaryota > Metazoa > Chordata > Mammalia > Chiroptera > Vespertilionidae > Myotis > Myotis lucifugus. The sequence goes on from NW_005872076.1 coordinate 58,741, forward strand.
TTCCGGGTTCGATTCCAGTAAAGGGCACATGCCTGGGCTGTGGACTCGATCCCCAGTAGGGGGCGTGCAGGAGGCAGCCAATCAGTGATTCTCTTTCATCGTTGATATTTCTATCTCTCTCCCTCTCCCTTCCTTTCTGAAATACACACACACACACACACACACACACACACACACACACACGCCAGATTATTATGACCACCTAAGGTTTGTAGGCAAATTAGCTATAATTGCGTGCTGAAGTTGCTAGAGGGCCAGACCATTATAAATAGAGAAGCAGGTTGTTTACCATGACGGTAGAAGTGATTTTTTTCTGAAGATGTGGGTAAACAACGCAATTTAACAGCCTTTGAATGTGGGATATGTTTGAACGTGAGTGGCCAGATTATTATGACCACCTGACGTTTGTAGGCAAATTAGCCGTACACTGCATCGTATGGGATATGGAAGCCGAAGGCCTGTTCGAACACCTTTGTTGGCTGCAGTTACCAAGACAAAATGTCTCCAATTCGCACAGGAACACAAGGATTGGACAGTCGAGCATTGGAAAAAAGTCATGTGCTCCGATGAATCACGTTTCCAGTTGCATCATGCAGATGGCAGAGTGAGAATTTGGCGGAAACAGCATGAAAGCATGCACCCCACATGCACGAGTACAACCCTTCAAGCTGGTGGGGGCAGTGTTATGGTTTGGGGCATGTTTTCCTGGCATGATTTGGGCCCTTTAATTCGTGTGGAACAACGTCTGAATAGCACAACATACCTAAGTATCGTTGCTGATCAGGTTCATCCTATCCTGTTGATGGCGTATCCCAGTGGAGATGGCTTCTTCCAACAAGACAATGCGCCATGCCACGGTGCTCGTATTGTGCAGGAGTGGTTACAAGAACATGAGGGAGACCTTCCCTTGCTTAGGTGGCCCCCACAATCACCAGATCTCAATCCAATTGAGCATTTGTGGGACGAAGTTAAAGGAGCCATCAGGCAGCTGGTGCCACAACCATCAAATCTCACAGAACTGGACAGTGCTATTCATCAGGCATGGTGTCAGATTCCTCGCATCACTTTTCAACATCTCATGGAGTCAATGCCAAGAGGAATCCCCGCAGTATTGAAGGCAAAAGGTAGCCCAACGAAGTACTGATGGGGTGGTCATAATAACCTGGCCACTCACGTTCAAATATATCCCACGTTCAAAGGCTGTTAAATCGCATTGTTTATCCATATCTTCAGAAAAAAATCACTTCTACTGTTGTGGTAAACAGCCTGCTTCCCTATTTATA